>NW_006264009.1:86102-89907 GCF_000469605.1 Apis dorsata
GAAAAAAGATTTCGACTTACCTCGTAAACGCAACAACACGTTTCCAGTAATTTGGCAACGCCTGGCCACAGACCGACTGAAACTACTGTGTCCTGTCTGGGTGGTCCGTGTCGTAACGCGTACAATTCCCCCGAAAGATTACACGCATCTGTCGACGTGTTCTCGATCCGTTCCCGATCTCCCCTCGGAAAAAGAAATATCGCGTTACATCCGACACAGGCGGGGCTCGTTAAGACCCCTCCTTTTATTCTTCGAATATTGGTCTCCTTCAAATTTTTTAATTATTTTCATCGTAACGTACATGTGCATGTGCTGCGAGTGAAGTTAAAGAATGGATAAACTTAGCGTCGCAAAAATATATTCAGGATAAAGTTTAGAGTTTAATTGAAATAATACATAAAAAATTATCGAAAAGCTTTCTTATGTACGTAATCACATAAGATCGCAAAGAACTAAATTATATATTGACATTTTTATTTAATTCGATTACATAAATTAATAAACGATGATCTACAATGATATTTGATAAAATTGGTACAATAATTGAACCGAATAGAGCATATATATATTTAAAATTTTATTATTTCGTGAATCCTTATATATCCTTAAATTTACCTGTAACATATATGTACAATATATGCACTTTCTTCCATCCTACATACGTACATCCTTCCCAGAAATCGAATCCAACAAAATGCACTCGATTCGAGGAACCTCCTATCGCGTGGCACGTCGAAATCCACGTTACTCGTGAGAAAAGAGTAGAATCCTTGTGAGAAAGGAAGTGGCGTGCGGTCGGGCATCATTCAGATGCTTGGAGCCAAAGTTGCCTGCGCAGAAGTCGGCTTCTTCAAGTGTGTAGTTACTGTACCTACAGAATTCTCGCGACGCACGCGCGTCTTCCACCGATGTTTACACCAAAGTTAATCCCGACTGCGTGGATGCCGGTGAAGCTGACAGGGAGCTTCGTTGGACGGTGTACACGATGATAATAATAAACGTTCCTCTCTCCCTCCTTCTCTCTTCCCCCACCCTTTCTCTCCCTCTCCATCTCTCTCAGCGACCGCTGCCCTTCGCCTTTCTCGCTTCGGCTTTCCTTTTCTTCGTCTTTTCTTCTCCCGCTCTCACTTAGCGCGCGCGCGCACGGCGGCGCCTTTGATCTCTCGCTTCGTTTGTGCGTTTAAACACGGCTTTCCGAGTAGCGCGGCCGACGAGGATACCGGGGGAAAACCCGGTAATACCGAAGAGAAAGAGAGAAACGTCGACGCGCCGAAAAAGAGTTGAGGGAGGGAAGGAGGGAGGGAGGGAGAGAGAGAGAGAGAGNGAGTCGAGTGGCGGAGAAAAATCTCGTGGGGACCTCAGAGACGTAAAGTGAGTTTCGCGATTACAAACGAGCCCTCCTTATACCCCTCCCCTCCTTTTTTCACCGACCATCTTCTCCCAACTCGCATCCTCCCAACTCGTCCCCCTTCTTCTCCGTCACGGTCATCCCTTCCTCCGATTTTTCCTTTTCTTTTTTTTTCTTCTTCTTCTTCTTCCTTTGTCACTCTTTATTGTCGCATTGTGCGCCGAGGACGGCCGCCAGCCCTCGAAAATATTCCTTCTCCTCCTCCTCCTCCTCCTCCTCGAGGAGGATAACTCCTCGAGATTTAATGCTCCTTAATGGACTCAATGCGGGAGAAGAGCCGCCGCGCGGGCATTTTAACGCGGCCCTTTAATCCGCTCGCGCGCACCCAAGGCCCTGCAACGGGAGAAAAGGGGTGAGGAATTACGAGTCGAGCATCGCGGGCCATCTCTCCTGCGGGGAGACGGGGTTGGTCTCCTCCCGACCTCTGGTGTGCATTCTCTCTCACCCCTTCACTTTTCATTTTCACCCCTCCGAACCGTTCGAATCGAACCTCGAGCCTTCGCGTCTCGTTCGCTTTCCCTAAAATATACAACTAAAAAGTGAGAAAAAAAAAGAAAGAAACGTTCGTATCGAAGGAGGATTGAAAGGAGATATATGTACTCACGCATTGGCGGAAAGGATTAATTCGCAAAGTAATCATCCACCGGCGTCTACCTAGCGGTACACGTCTCGAGTCATTTCCGCGAAAAATTATTTTCCTGGAAAAGCTAACATCTCTCGATTAAAAAGAAAAAAAAAAAAAAAAAAAAAAAAAAAAAGAAAAAAAAAAGAGGACGAACCCCGAGGAGGAGGCTGGAGGAGGATCGTCGTGGGTATAAAAAGTAAAAAAGATTGGACAGGCTACGAGGGGCCCAGTCGGCTGTTAATAATACCACCTCGGGGATGCGACGAGAGTAGTCGGATTTTCCATTTCACGGCTAACCAACCATCCATGCGAGGCAAATTCCCATTCCCGCCACTTTTTTCTTTCTCTTTCTCTTTCTCTTTTTTTTTTTTTTTCAACAATTTGAGCGACTCATATCGTTTCATAATCTCCTGCGAATCGATTCAAAGTCGAGATTTCGATCGTCGAAATCGGAGGAATTCGGAGGCTCGCGAAGAATCGATCGGACCGGATCCGATTAATGACTTTTTTCCGTGGTCGGCGGCGATTTTCCCGGATCGGGGGTTAATTTTGTAATGCAAAAATCGGATCGATGGTGACAGGTTTATATCCGTGGAATCAGCGCGCGCTGATTCTCCCCCGATCCGTAATGGAATGAAACGTGGACGGAGGGGAGGAGCGTTGTCGAGGCACCGAGGCAATTAAACGGATTGCCTTCGAAACGCTTGAAAACATCGGCAACGCGTGACCATCACGGATTTTATCGATTTATTGGATCGATGGACTCGCTCGCGGGAAGAAATGAAAAAATCCGATCGGAAGCTGGAAATTACGGTTTCCGGTTTCCGGGACACGATGATCGATCGCCAAGGATAACTAGTTCAAATTAACTACGGAGGAAGCCTTATCGCTCTGACGGTCCCCGGTAAACTGTCCGTAAGTTAACCTCGAGATATCTGTCTCGAGTTTCCTTTCCAGGGATCAACTCGTCATTGGCCCCCTCTACCTTCCTTAACTCGTCTGCGGTTTTCACCTTGTAAATCTGTATACTTTAAAAGATGTTTACTTGAATATTAAAACTGATAAATTTTCACGTAATTTTCAATCCGCGATAAATTTTAATTTTAATTAATTAAATTTAATTAATTTTAATTATTACTAATTGCAAATTATTTTCGTTTCTATCGATTACATTTGGTTACAAAAAATAGTTTGTATACATTAGTTAGTATATATTGTTATTGTTAGATTTTTATAGAAAGTAAAATTTTTATTAGAATTTAATTAACAATAATTCAAAGATTAGAAACTATTATAAGAAATAAACGTATTATGGGAGGGAAATAAAGACTTGTACGAATATTTTTCGTATTCACACGTATTCGCACGATATATTCTTGGCAATAAGAATATTAAAATAGCACGAGAAATATAATTTACGATTTATGAATATATACGATTATATTCACCTTGTCGGGACCCATGTTGTTCGTATGCGCATCCCCGTTTCTCGAAAATGGTTCGAGAAATGTGCCTGTGTTCGCGTACGGGGCGTGCGTCGCATAAATCGCGCGAAATAACCCACGAAACTCGTACGTTCGATAGAAACCACGAGTCGTGGCTGAACGAGAACGTGGCCGAGAATACGAGAACGGGCTTGTTCCATTCCCTTTACCCGACGAGAGAAGAAGCGTATCGGCAAAGAAGGCGGCGGTGGAAAGCGCGATTACGGAACCGGCGGGCGGAATTCCAGAACGAGGAAAGAGCAGTCCGTAGGACAATGGAAGGGAAAG
>NW_006264009.1:91201-92827 GCF_000469605.1 Apis dorsata
TTTTTTCCCTTTCTCTCCCTCCCCTCTGCTTCTCGTCCCCCGCTTTTTGTGCTCCGCAAACGACCTTGCTCTTGAAAATGATTCTTCCCGATCCACGAACTGAGATGCCGCCGGCTCTTCACCGTGCCGCCGCTGGTCCATCGCTGTTTACCACCGCTCAACTTTCGCCGGGAGCCCCTTTTCCGCTCCTCCTTTCCTCAAGAAGAGAGGAGGAGGAGGAGGAGGAGGAGGAGGAGGGTCGATACAAACCGCGTCGTGGGTAGGAAGGAATCGGCCGCCCCCCCTAAAAGTATTTACCGATATCGAATGAAATTTGCATGCGTAAAACGAGGAAGAGAACGCGGCGGGCGGCGTTGGAAACGGTTAAATTATTCGCGAGCAAGGCCTGATCGATTCGCGCACAATTTCTGTTTCAGGGATCAGCGAGGCGAGCGTGCAACTCCAGCAGCCCAAGCTACCCTCAGCGATCCGCGTGGGAGGCGAGATTGAACTTCGATGTCACGTCGACGGCTCCGGGGACATCAAGTACGAGTGGTTCAGGTTCGTTACATAACTTGCACGTTTATTTAACCGTGCCGCCATCGCGGAAATAACAGCCTGATAATACGTGGAGCGAGGCTCAGGAGGGCAAACCAACCAACTCCTCTCCACTGAACTTCAATCTCGCGTCGCGTAACTGACACCCGTCGTTTACGCAACTACCCTTGAATTATCAAGCGACATTTTCCTTTCACCCTCTCTCTCTCTCTCTCTTTCTTTCCCCTCGCTAGCTTTTCACCTCGCCCTTGCGAGTTTGCAACCCTCTCGCGTCGACATCTCGACGAGATTCCTCCTTCCCAACCCCTCTATCGATGAAAAAAATCCATCCATCCTTCGCTCCAAACTTCGGCCCTTTCTTCGTCCTTCGATCCCCTCCTCCCCCTGGGGAAGGGGAGTTTCGTTCATCCTCGGATGAATTTATTTATCGTTCGCAGAAACCGCGAGCCGGTGGCGAGGAGCGATCGGATCGAGATCAAGAAGAAGAAGCTGCACGTGCACCGAGCCGTGGCCGAGGACAGTGGTATGTACAACTGCCTCGCGAAGAACGACGCCGGGTCCTCTCCAAAAATGGAAAGTTTCCCTCTGATCGTCTCGAGCAACGAGACCGCCTCGGTCAAGGTCGTTCCGAGGGACCTGATCGCGAAGAGGGGCGAGCCGGCCGTTCTCCACTGCGTGTTCGAGGACGCTGACTCCGTCCAGTGGTTCTTCAAGGACATGGGGCCGCTCGAGACCGACGACGAGAGGACCGTGTTCGAGAATGGCACGCTGGTCATACGATCCGCCGAGCACAGAGACCAAGGATTCTACTCCTGTCACGGCGATCGGGGAGAGAGCACGATCAGCTACACGGTCGATCTTCAAATAGCTTGTAAGGGATAATTGAATTTTTGACGAAGTAGATGATAAGTAGACGGCGTGGAATTTCGACGAATCGTGTGTCTCAGATCTGATGAACCTCTCCGCGGCCTCGTTCGAACCCCTGTTGTCGAACCAAGTGGCCGTGGTTGGCGAGGAGCAGGAGTTGCAAGTCAGCTGTTTGGAACCATCCGGTCTCCCGCCTCCGAGAGTCTATTGGAGGGATCCCAA
>NW_006264009.1:92841-93279 GCF_000469605.1 Apis dorsata
GGCACATTATAAGCGACTCCGGCCCAGTGCGCGTTCAGGATAACACGCTTATCGTCGCGAAGGCGAGGATAGGCGAGGACGACGGCAATTACACTTGCGTAGCCGAGAATATGGCCGGGGAGACCGATATTTCCGCCCAAGTGGTCATCTCCAGTAAGAACGCGCGTTGCAATTCTGTTGGAATGAAAAAGGATCTTTTCTTTCGTTGGAAAAAATATAGGATAGGATAATAAAACTCGAGATGAATCCAGCTTGTGATAATCGTTCCTTTTTCCAGCTCCGCCGACGTTGATAGGCTCGCCGGAGAATCTGAGCGTGATGGAAGGAGACTCCGTGACGATGACGTGCTCCTATTCCGGCATGGACGCGCCTGTGACCCACGTTCGTTGGCTGAAAGACGGGGAGCCTTTGAAAGAGAGCGGCGGGCCGACGAGGCAG
>NW_006264009.1:93554-97547 GCF_000469605.1 Apis dorsata
GCCGACCTGTCCGACAAGGGCAGCTACACGTGCGAGATAACCACGAAAGGCTTCCCGTCGATATTTTCGGAACGAGCCAGCCTCACCGTCGAGGAGAAGCTCAAGTTCTCCCCGCAACCGGTGGACAAGCGGCTGGAGCTCGGCTCGACGGCCAAAGTGCCTTGCAAGTCTCAGGGCGCCACTAATCCCACGGTGAAGTGGATCAAAGAGGGGTCAGGCGAAGAATTCCCCAAGCACGTGCAAGATATCAATGGAACTCTCCATTTCAATGGAGTTCTCGAGGAAGACAAGGGTCGGTACACGTGCATAGCCAGCAACGCCCAAGGATCGATCAACCACACGATCAGTATCGACGTAGTCAGTAAGTGTCTCCTCTCTCTCTCTTCTTCTTCTGGATCTTGGTATATCGATCGTTGCTTCGTTCCAGTTGCGCCAAAGTTTACCATCCAACCGCAAAATCCGACGGAGGCGATCGAGGGATACCCGGTGATGTTGCACTGCGCGGCGGAAGGTGATCCCAAACCGACCATCCAATGGGACAGGGACTCTCGAATGAACAATCTGAATAATTCCCGTTTCGAGGTGCTCGGGAACGGAAGTTTGTACATAAAGGAAGTGTACATGGGCGACGAGGGAAAGTACGGATGCACGGCCGGCAATAGCGGCGGTTTGAAGAGGGAAGAAGTTCAGTTGAACGTGAAAGGTAAGTTTGCTCTCCGTCCTATAGCGTTTTCCAGAAGGATTATGCCTTATCTCGGGGATACGTATGGAGATATGTGTATTGGTCGAACGACGCGATCTGTCTTCCACAGCCGGAGACACGTACAGATTCGACATGGATTTGGAAGTGGGCGACAACGGTTCTATGATGACGAAGACGATCACGATCACATTGAGCGCGGCCGCTGCCTATATGGTGTTGGTGGTGGGCCTAATGCTGTACTGTCGTTACCGACGCCGTCGCAGGAAGCAGCAGTATCTCCAAGAGCAGGCAGAAGGTATCTATCTCCTCCGATCGCTGAACGAAACCGTTTCAGACTTCGCGCCGTCGTAGGCGAGACCGCGAAAATAATCCCATGTATTCATGATCGCGCAGAAAAACTGGAGAACGGAGAGGTCCAGGAGGAACAGACCGAGCTGAAAGAGACCAGCTCGAGCAAGATGAACTCGACGGCCAATAAGAAAAAGGAGAATCGCGACTCTTCCCACAATAAGAGCGACGGGGCGGACACGGCCCAGAGCCAGAGCAGCAACCAGTCCAAGAAGTCCAAGTCGAATTACGACAAGATCGCCGTTTCCCGTAGCAATTTGAAAGAATTGAAACCGCTCGGCCGTGGCGAATTCGGCGAGGTGTACTCGACCAAGTATCAAGTGGACGGCGACAAAGAGAGCCTGGTGATGGTGAAGAGTTTGATCAACACTAAGGACGAGATCGCTCTCCAAGAGTTCAAACGTCACCTGGATCTTCTCCACAAGTTGAACCACGAGAACGTGGTGAAGCTGATCGGTCTTTGTCGCGAGGAGGAGCCGGACTACATGATCCTCGAGTACACCGATTGGGGCGATCTGAAGCAATTCCTGATCGCCTCGCGCAAGGACAACACCTCGAGCCCCACGCACGAGTCGAAACCACCGCGGGCGCCCCAGCTCTCCGTCGCGCAGATCCTCTCCCTCTCCAATCAGGCGGCGAAAGGATTGAAGCATCTCGCGGACACCCGCCTCGTCCACAAGGACATAGCAGCCCGAAATTGCCTGATCGCCAGCAACCTGACCATCAAAATCTCGTTGCCGTGCATGACCAAAGAACCGTATCAACAGGAATACACCAAGCACCGAAACCAAGTGATCCCACTGAGATGGTTGCCCTACGAGGCGGTCTACGAGGACGAGTATTCGACCAAGAGCGACGTGTACTCGTTCTCTTGCCTCGTCTGGGAGATGTTCCATCAGGGTGAGTTGCCGTTCAACAAGATGAACGACGAATCGGTGTTGGCCGCGCTGAAAGCTCAAACCCTCGCGTGGAAACCTCACAAGGCAGCGCCGCCCTCTTTGCAAGAACTTCAAGCTCAATGTTGGGCCAACGACCCAAGGGAGAGACCGACTTTCGACGAGGTCGTCTCGAAAATAGGTGAAATTGTCGTCGACAGCTGTCTCTAGACACGATCTAGACGACGCCACGAGGCTCTAAATCCAAGGATACCGCGACAAGGATAATAATCGCGCGGATCCATCATCTCGGCGATCGACCATCGTCCCGCCCGATCATTACTCGTGTCCGCGGTATTCTCTCGCGTCCATTAGGTCGGTAAGGATATATAATTTATTTCTCACAAAGAAAAAGGAAAAGAAAAGGAAAGGGGGGGGGGGGAAAGAAAGAAAGAGAAAGAGAAAAGGATCCGCTCCAATGACTGGTAAAGTCAGGATTTAATTAAGGATACGTACGATCCAGTACACGCTACAAATATTATACGACTGTAATAACGCAATATTTAGTATTCAAATATCAGTGTAAACGATAGATATATCGATCACAGCACATCGAATATATTCGTAAGATTTTATCGCTACTATTGTCGTTTCTTTCATCGAAAATCGCAAGCTACGAAAGTGTGAATGCATCGTTAACAAGAAAGTACCACGACCATATCAACGTTGAACGAACGACGACGATTTTTATATCCCGCCTAAATTCACTCGTCTTATACACGATTGTATTCCCGTCTAAGGTCTAAGGCTTAAGGATTATTTATAGCGTACACTCGGCGTCTGTGTGAGAGACACGTACATAATATATAAATATTATACATATAATGTGCGCGTAACAGGGGAGATAGATGATTAGGTGAGCAATGTTACTCGCGTATATTCTCGAATATCGAACTCGGTGTTTCGAGCCTAGAATCGTGGCCGCCACGGGTCATCTTGTGTGTCATCTATCGCACAAGAAGGGGGAGGAAAATAGAGAGGAACGATTATTCGATGTCGACTCGAACAAGATGAAAGAATAAAACGGCCTTGTACATACCGTGTTAAGCTTAAGTTTGTTAAGTAACAATCGCGAGATTCGAGTTTTTCATTTTTCATATATATAAATATATATATATATATATATAGAAAAAGAGAGAGAGAGCGAAAGAAAGAGAGAAAGAGAGAGATAGATAAAAGAGGATCGCAACGCTACCGTTCTCATTGTTTCTTATTTCATTTTCTTCGATCGGGGAAATCTTTGCGTGCTGGTCAATATTAAATAAGAACGACATAAGATGACTTTACGTCGGGTCACGTCGAAAAATTCTAAGATCAAGGATCTACCTGCCTTTCTCGAGAACATATCGAAAAAACTTTGCGTCGTTTGAATACGCATCGCGAAATTCGTGCCAACGAAATTCACTTCGTTTCTTTTTCATTTTTTTCTTTCGTTCGAAGAATCGATCTTTCCGTTCCGAAGATTTGATTTTCCACAATTTTATTAACCCCCCCTTTTTAATCTCTCTTTAGTTTTCTCGATATCTCATTTTCTCGAGTTCGAAGGAACGAACGATTCGAATACAAAAAGAACCAGGAACAAGTTTTTTCTCTTCTTTTTTTTTTTTTACAGGATTAGTAAAAAGGGATTATAGATCACGGTTTTACAATTCAGAAAGGAATATCGGATACGATCGCGTTATGGAATGAAGGATACATTCGAGAGAGTAGAAATTACCCTCTCGAGGGTATTTTCTTTCGAGTGGACGTCGGTGTTGAGAGTCGACTTTTCGATGGTAAAGTTAATGTTGAATGATGTTAAATTATTCTCGAACGATCCATTCTCTATACACAGTGTACATCCAATTGTAAGAAAGTATCTCTCGAGAATTTAATTATTCTCACGTGTATCCTGATGTCCTTAGATATATGTGCTATTTCGGATACGATGCTACGATGATTATCATAAATAATAATAATAATAATAATAATAATAATAATAATAATAATAATAATAATAATAATAAT
>NW_006264009.1:97814-109840 GCF_000469605.1 Apis dorsata
GCGCAAAAGATCGCGTGTAAATACGACGTACAGAGCTGCCTGCCTCTTAAAATTGTAACATCGAGAGTAATTGAAAACCGACCTCTTCGATTGATCTATCGATACTGGCTCGAGATACGAGAGAAAGAAAGAGAGAGAGAGAGAGAGAGAGAGAGAAGATTGATCAGTATTCGAATTATATCCTCAGCTCTGTATACGTTCACGCAATATATTATGTATCATATACGCATATAGATGTACGAGACAGTAAGATAAAACACTGCCAATGAGTAATCTCTGTAATGTTAAACGTTCACATAATCATAGCGAATACGACCATTCCCTAATTTAATGCACCCTCGTCGCATCGAAGATATTTGTATGTAGGAAAAGAGGAAGGGGAGGAGGGGGGAAGAGAGAGAGAGGGGATCTTTTTCCCCGTGCCTACGTAAATCATAATTTTGCAAGAGCGTCTCGAACATTGTCGTCGATGTTTTTTTTTTTATATTTTTATATATATTTTCATCCCGCACACTCTTTTTCAAGCGTTTTCAATATATAGATTCTTAAATCTTTTAATTGGGATTACATTGTATTTTTTGTTATATTTTGCGACACCTTTAAAGTATATTACACGTTATAAATAAATTTCGCGAACGAATTCTGAAATTAAGATTTCTCTAAGTAGGGAAATTTTTTTAAATTTTCTTCCTAAGAGATAAAATTTGCATTTTACTTTGAAAAATCATTTCGCAGATCTTCTGGAGTGTGCTCCTTCAGAATCTTTTAAAGTTTAAAATCCGCTGTGTCATAAAATTTGTGAGAAATAATTACGAAATTACGAATTTCATCACTTTTTCCCCTCTTAATATATGATATATAGCCTGTTTGATCTCGAATCACCAAGTAATTGGACAAGAAAAAATCGATCGATCAGCGACAACGTTCGCGATTGCGCTCGCAAAGCGTCCGGCCTGAATTTTCAAATGCTTCCTAAATGTTCGCAGTATACGCCAAGAAATATTCTTGTAATATAAACAAAAGTACGTTAGGAACATACCTTGCAGCAACTTGACTGGCGGTTCGTAATCGTTGCAAGGCCAATTAGTCGAGTTATCACGGATCTAACTGATGCTGATATCATTCGCCGATCGAATTTCCCGGGTTCTCGGTCGTCGACCCATCGACATTTCTCGTCGTCTCTCTCGAGAAAATTCGTTCTGAATGAATGTTTCTCCTTTTTTACAATTTTTTACAATTTTTTACAATTAGGGAACACGCCTAAAATATCACAAACGGAAATACGATTTTTCTCGTTATCAATTCAATTCGTAAGTAAGATATAAATATTGCGTATTTAAGTTTTTGCAGGATTCTGAGTGTCTTCGCTTCACTTCGTGATTTCGGACGATTTTCGGTTTACGATAAGACGAGGGATTGACGTGGTTGACAAACCGTCACCGAACAAACGCTGCGCCAGTAATTTTTAACGAAGCGACCTAATTACGTCTAATGTCTAGTCATACACGGTGAGAAAAGTGTAAGCGAGCAGCGAACTCAAGATCCATTTTTACACGACGTTTTTCATATCCCTAGGCGTTTTGTAATCGATTTCTTTTTTACAATATTTTGTAAATATTTGTACTTTTTTATCTACATCGTACTTACGAATCTTTGAAATAGTATATGCTACGATTAAATAAAGGTGGATAAAAATGGAAAAATTCTCTGTGTGCGTTGATTTATTTCATATACGTCGTTCACAAAAGTTTGAAATCGATATTTGTATTGTCGCATGGATAATTTTTAAAAAGAAAATCGAATTAAAATTTTCTTAATTTGGAAGAAAATTTTTTTTTTTTTCTTTAAAGATTTCAAACTTTTGCGTAGCGTTACCATTCTTACCTTTCTACGCAAAATTCCTTGATCCCATTTTAAGGGGGGGGGGATATAAGAATCGACGAAGAAAGGGAATTGACGAAAAGAAGAAGTAGAAGAAGAAGAAGAAGACGCCGCTGTTTTATTACCTAATCAAATTTATTTTTACTTAATATTTCGTGGTACAGTCTATGTCTATTATGATATATAAAATAACGTAGTCGTCGAATGTAAATGGGTAAAACGAAAGAACGTTTCGTAACGCTGACTGAACAAGCGCCTGGAAAATAAAATCGAGTCAGAGGCAGTCGTACTGTGTGATTATTCAATACTTTATGTATATTTATATTTATATATTTATATATATATTTCGTATATGTATAGGAAATCAACGTGTATACGAAGAGAAAACCGATAAACGCAGTTTGACGCGAAGAGTATGTTTAGTAATATTTATATATTTATATATAAAGTCTAATGAATTACTTAATCCGTTACTTAGTACTTAATTCATTAATATAGTAGCAGCCTCACTCTCTAAATAGTACTAAATATAATAATGGTATAATGCGGTAATTATCGTTAATATAGATTATTAACATTATAAATAATCATCGTCAGAATTGTATAATAAACAATAGTACAAGGTGTTTTTTGTGATTTTAGTGTTTTTTTTTTTTCTTCTTTAAATGTTATCATATAGTAATAATCACAATAGCGTATTCTGAAAAATAGATCAGGGTCCCGTGGGCAGAGAGCGGAGTACCTCGTTATATATATATATATATATATATACCAAGCTACGATTCTTTCTTTCTTTCTTTCTTTCTTTCTTTCTTTCTTTCAAACCTGATTAAGCCTCGAGTGGCTCGAGTGTAGAGAGCTTTTGTCCACGATTCGAATATGCCATCCCCGTCCACGATCGATTCGCGAATAGTATACGGTCAAGTGGATATCCCGGAATACCGATCGATCATCGAAACCCAACGACAAAGCTTTATTCCTTATCCTCTTTCAACGCGATAGCAATGATAACAAGTAACGGTGCTGTCGTCGTTAACGTCACTCGTGTTAGTCCTGAATAATCGTAATAGTCAATAATATATCGCATCTTTATAATACGTCATATATTGTTCATTACACGAAACCGAATTTTCGAATTCGTTGAATGAAAAAAAAAAAAAAAAAAAAAAAAAATTACACTCTCGTTCTCTCTCGTTTTTTCACGTATTTCTTTTTTTCGAACGGTACGGGGATTCCTTTCCTGCGATCAATCTTTTCGAAATTCGAAAAAGGAAAAAAAAAAATAGGTCGGAACGTCGAAGAATCGTCGACGGGCGGGGAAAAGTCGGTCGAAAACGGGGATGGAAAGCTCGATCGTTTGAAATTTCCACGAGTTTGTCACGATTAATACGGATAGTCGTTGTTGTCACGATTGCGTGTTCGTCTTCGATCAAAATTGTTTAGAAGGGAAAAAAATAGAAAAGTGTCGTATCCGATGGTCGGTGGCACGCGCTTATTTCATCCGATTCCCGACATTTCGTTCCTCGCTCACGCACTCTTTCCCCAACAACTTGATTCTCTTCCGCCTCTCCCTCTTGTCCGCCTCTCTTGTTTTCGCTTTTTAATCGCGTCTCTGCCGCTCTGCCTAGGGAACCCACTATAACAGGGCACTATGAACAGCAGTCTGCTGGCTAAGTGACTTTCCGAATCTACAATCGCTCCTCTTCATTTTCTCTCCCTCGCTCGCCACCCTCTTATTCTTCTCTCTCACTCTCTCACTCGCTCTCTCTCTCTCTCTCGCGCGCGTTCTCTCTTCACATTTCTCTCTTTCTCTCGCAATAACCCACGCTCTCTCTCTTCCATTCCTCCGCGCTCCTCCCGCTCGATCTTTCCTGCCTCGACTCGCCTTCGCTTCTTCCTTCTTTCCTTCCTTCCTTCCTTCCTTCCTTCCCAGATTCATTTTCCCTCTTTCCCGCTTTTCTTCCGCCACGAATGCCTCGCCTTCTTCTTTTTCTTAATAGCGAACTATGTCAGGCATAACAGACGCAATACGGTAATGGAAACGAATCCCTCTTTCCCTCGCGTTTTCATTCATCCTGAGTTATACCTAAGCCTACTGGGAAGAATTCTCGTCTCAAGGAAAGAAAGTGTCGCGAAACGCGTCACCGCCGTCTTTAGCAATCGTCGCTCGACGACGAACGATATTCGAGGAAATCAATCCTTCACGTTCAAATTAAAATCGTTTCTGCCAATTATGTTATACTTTTGTACAAATACGTCGATCGTTCTTGGAAGATTGGCGAAATCGAGCCGAAACCATCATTCGTTTCTATTCTTCTTTCCCAACATCCGTCTATCCGGAATCCACAAAAGCACTCGTTGCCAGCATGCTTCTCCTATGTCAGCATTCACACTACGTGTCAGCCGATAGTAAATCACTACTGTACCTTTTTTTCGCGTTATGATATTTTTTTTTTTTTTTTACTTTACTTTTTTTAATTATTATTATTATTATTATTATTATTATTATTATTATTTTTTTGTTCGTTAATATTAGACGTGCCGTGTCTCTATCGTCAATCTCTACTGCGAAAAAAACTAGTTACCACTCTTCCCTTTCTTCCATTTCACTCAGTCTCTTGATTACAATCTCACGTCCAATCTCTCCCTCTCATTCTATCATCTTTCGTTCTCTCGGTCTCGCACATCGATCTCTCTCTCTCTCTCTCTTTCTCTCGTTTTCAATTCACGATTCACTCCGTAATCCTCAATATTTCACCGCGTTACATAATCATCTCCTGCGTTTATAAAGAGTATTATATAATATCATTCTCGTGTCGTTACAATATAATTATCGGCAATAATATACCTTCGGTATTAATGCAATATCGTTATTATTAGTATTATTAATATTATTATTAATTATTATTCATTCCCCCGGTACTGTACTCTTTTAAAATCGATCCGACCACCCGCGAACTTTTTATCCCACCACCTTGGATGATGGGATCCCAATGGTCCCGGGTGGTCGCGTGAACAAATGGAATTTTTTATCGCGCTATCGAAACGTTGCGCCAAAAATTTTCACTTCTCCTTTTTCTTCCCATTCCTATTCACTCTTTCCCCGTTCTTTCAACAAAATTCCATGCATAAACCACTAGCGTACAACTCACACACGCATCCCCATACTCTCCCCCTCTCGATCAGTTTCTCAATGGTGTTCTCACTAATAAATAACTGCGAGTCGTGCACGACCGTGCCCGATAATAATTAAGTCAAAAGGCCCCCTCCCATATCCATTTTTCACCCCATATTCGCGTGACTATTTGCCACGCAAAATTTTACCCCACTCAGTCAAATTTAGAAAGACAATTACGTTTTCCATTCAAATTTTCGTGTCCTCTGGACTATTGCGGTTTGTAGCCCGTTGTTTTTTTTTCTTTTCCTTTCTTTCTTTCTTTCTTTCTTTCTTTCTTTTTTCCACGGTGAAAAAATCGGGAACAGGAAGTTCACAGACGCGAGAAGTTTGAAAAAGATTGCGACAGAAACGACTGAAAAATTATGCCGTTGATTCCGTTTCTAATTGACAATGGATGCAACCACGCGCTGCCCAGAGGACAGAAACTCGAGATCTCGCGCGACTGCGGGGTAAATCAAGGGGGGAGGAGAGGGAGGAGGAGGAGAGAAACACGAGAGGCTGATTGATCGAAACGTTATTAAGAGGCAGCCCGGGCGAGGGCAAAATTTCTACGAATTTTAACGATATTTTTCTTCTTCTTTTTTTCTTTTTTTTTTTTTTTTCTTTTTTTTACAAACGCCCCTCGAAGAATCGCAACGACGTACAAAGGCCTCGAATCGATCAATCGACCCAACGTTTTTGCCCTCGAACAACAATGGTTGAATCGCGTTTACGCGTCGACGAAACACGCGGCAGAGTCACTTCGTTTAACAGTCGCGTTTTTTTTTTTTTTTTTTTTTTTTTTTTTTTTACAATAGCCGTTCTAAATAGAAACTCGACTCCCTCTGTTCAACCCCTTTCACTCTCTTTTTTTTCTCGCTCTTTCCTCTTTTCCTCTCACACCACACTCGACGAATCGCACGATCTCGCGAAATATTTGTCGTGAAGGGATAGTAGGGCCGCACAGCTCGCCCTCCTCTCCCCCTTTCCCTCCCTTTCTCGAGAATGCCGCGTGACGCGCCATCCCCTGGCCGAATTTCTCTCTCTCTCTCTCTCTCTCTCTCGCTCGCTTTCGCTCTCTCGTTCTCGTTCTCACTCTCGCTCTCTTTCTCTCTCTCTCTTTCTCTCTCTATCAGTTACAAGTAAAAAATAGCGTAAACGGCACTGTATTAGGAAGAAGCAAAATACGTGTTACGTTCTCGTTACGTTTATCGTTGATAAATACTATTAGTGTTCATTTTGTTTCGCCCTTTAAAAATCCTTTGGTAAATCGCGATCGCGTTTATTACTTTAGTTAACAGTATTGATTATTACTTGGTAGTTAATCGGTAATTATTAATTAGCGTTTACATGCGGTAATTAGTGCTCGCTCGTGTATCAGTACGCGTAAACGAGAGCCCGTATGCAATTTCATTTCATTTTTATTCCTTTTCTTTCTCTTCTCCTCTCTTCTCTTTTCCTTTTCTTTTTTTTCGGAGGGGGACTTTTCGGGGCATCCATTTTTGGTATTCCGGGCTCTCGTTGTCATACTCTCTCGCTCTTTCTCAAACTCTACTTCACGCACGCTTCTCCTCTCATTCTTTCTCTCGTTTACTTTTTCTCTGGAAAAATCAAAAGGAAACGGAAGAAGTGAAATTAAAAAAGAAGGATGTCGTGTATATGCAGACACTATGTATACGTGGTTATATACGTTCTCTCTCGACTCACTCTCGCTCTTGCTCGCTCTCTCACTCTCCTTCTAACTCTTTAACTCTCCGTCTCGATTCTCGCATTTTCTTTCTTTTTTTCTTTTTTTTTCTTTTTTTTTTTTCTTTTTTCTTTTTTCTTTCTTGTTTCTCACTTAACTTTACAAAGCACGAAAAAAAGGGGAGGGCTGGTCGCTCCGTGGACATTCGCCTCGATCGATCTTCCAAGAGGGGGGCGCGCGAATGATAACCTCGACGTTCGCCTCGAGTCGAGGGATTTTAACTCGGCTCGAGAAACATGGACGAAGAGGGGAGGGGATCGATGCCGATCGATGAATGATCACGAAGCGGCTGAGCTGACCCTTTTCTGCGAGTGGCTCAACGCTAGTAGTTTAAATTTCATAACGTTAGGTACTAATGTATTTTCTCTCTCTCTCTCTCTCTCTTTCATCCCTTATTCCATTCTCTCGTTTCTTAATCTTTCTCATTCTCATTTCGAGCCACTTACAATTCGTACAACTTCGCCTATCATGTAAAACTATGACGTCTAAAATGTTCGAATTAACACTAGATCCTCGATATAGTAATCAGATCGGATAAATTAATAGTCGTTAATAACCGTGTATGTATCCAACTAGGCTAGACTTCGACGGAAAAATATATTTATAAAAAGTTATAATATTAATATACGTTTCAAGCGTTCTATATATATATATATTTTATTTATATTTATATTTATATTTATTTATATTTATATTTATATATATATTTATATATATATATATATACCGTTCGCTAATCCTCTACTTACGTCTAAGCTTTCATCATCAAAAACTCTTGTGAAACTCTCATACATGCTGCGATCATCTAATCGGAGGCGTTTCCCCTCAAACGGGGAGGACCCCGTACGTTTAACTAATTTTTTTTTTTCTCTCAATTTATAATCGTAATAACTGGCTAAACTTTTCACGATCAAGCACACGCGCATTCTCTCGTCATCTATCTTTCTTCTTTTTCTTTCTTTTATCTTTCAACTCTTTATTCTTTCTTTCTCCTTATTCTTTCGTTTCGTTTTTCGCTCTCCTGTTAAAAATATATTACCGTTTAAAATCGATAAAATAATCGAGGAGAAAAAAAAAACGAAAAAAAAAGGAAGGAGAAATAAAAGAAAAAAAAATTTTTAACTTATCGAGCGATTGAAATAAAATAATGCATGAAACTCGATTAACTCAAATTTGTCCCAAATTTTCTCCTTTCTCTCCGAATGTACGCGACTCGCGTGTAATTTAATTTCCAATTTCTTAACGAAAAGATTCAGTTAATCGAAAAAGATTAGGGGAAAAAAAGAAAAAAAAAAAAAAAAGAAAAGAAAAAAGAAAAAAGAAAAATTCGTCCACGCAACTAACGACTATCGCGAATCAAATCTTCCTTTTCTGTTTCTTTTTTTCTTTCTTTTTTTTTTTTCTTTCTTTTTTGTTTCTTGGATGGAATCCGTTCCTTATTGGCTTAAACAACACGAACGCGCGAGCTCCTTTGAACACGTTTAACACGAATCTCTGTAAACGTCTCCCCCTCCCCATTTTTGTCCCTTTTTTAACTCTTATTAGAAATATCAACGTTCGATTATAATATCGTTAAGATTATCATAAAAATTCTGATTTTTCTCTCTTTCATCATCTCTCCCTCCCCTCCCTCCCCCCATCTCCCTCTCTTCGATTATCCCTGTCATCATCCTCTTATTGTTCCAACACGCTGCTCCACTTCGATAATCCTCGTCCCGAAAAAAAGAGGAAAAAAAAAAAAAAAAAAAATATCCCTCCAAACGCGAAATCGTTACACCTTTCTCTCCTCTCGCGTCCTCCTTTCATGCATTACTTGATTCCAACACGTGGCGCGCGCGATTCGATCTCTCTCCCCTTTATTATTACACTCTCACTCCCGTTCCAAGCCACGATTTCTTTCTGTCCCCCGATTTTGCTCGATCATCAACCGTTCATCTTCCGTGCGAGCGAAATTCCTCGTACCATTCTCCCTTCCTTCACCCCTCCCTTCGCTAAATGCAAATAAGAAGCGAAACAAACGAGCGACAACAACGCAGCGAGAAAAATGCATCGATTTAAAACAAATGGCATCGATCAGTATCGATTTTCGTGATCTCGCGGAAGAAATCAACCAATCATCGCGATTCGTTAATAAAATGAAATAATCACGAACGAAAATTCGGTGAATGATGAACGTTGAAAAGAAAGGTGAAAGAGGATCTGTTCTGGATTCTCGACGCTATTTTCGATGCTATCCGATTTTTTGTGCGAGGGGCCAGCAATCCCTTAACGATTATTATTATTATTATTATTATATTTTTAACTCTTTTTTTTCTTTCTCTCCCTTTTTCTTTTTGTGCGCCTCTATACATTCAATCAATCATCATCGCAACGACCAACGGTGCCCTAGTATAAGTAATATCTTTGGTATCGTGCCTGAGTCTTCCATTCGTAAGAAGGATCACTAAGGGAGTTTTTTTTTTTTTTTTTTTTTTTTTTTCTCTCCTTTTTCTTTAATAGAACCTTAATCGGATAAAATCGCGCGAACTCGGTTTTATACTTTTATTTTTTTTTCTGTTTTTTCTTTTCTCTCTCTCTCTCTCTTTCTCTCTCTTTCTCTCTTTCTCTCTTTCTCTCTCTCTCTCTAGTATCATCGTATCAAACTTAGAAAACGTCCATTCCTCTCCGACAAAGTGTGAAAACAAGCCGATTAAAAATACTCTACCTATACCGGAGGTACAATTAGATATTTTGCAACGACGAGAAGTGTCGGATCGATAAATACATGGCAGCTTCGAAACGCGCATTTGCATCTACGCGCGCGCGCGTGTGTGGGTGTGGGTGTGTGATTGCGTGTATGTGTGTGTGTGTATAATATAAACGTGTGTGATAACGCGTGTACAAATCGAGTCTCCCCCTTTTTTCCCTTGTCTCAACGTTTTTTTTTCGTTTCACGCGCACGATGGACGACGCCTTGCATCCTCCTTCTTTTCATGGACGCATGCGAACAAACAGTCTTTTGCCAGGAACGTGAATGAATCCCGCAGGCCCTTGCGTTGATTATCGTTATCATTATCATTATCATTATTATTATTATTATTATTATTATTATTATTACTATTACTATTANACCGATCGGCGTATATAATACGAATACGAGAAAACGCCTAATAAATTTTGTTAACAAACGTTGTTTTGTTGTTAAATCCTCGGTGTAATTTTGTTGTACTCGGTGTAATTGTGTACGTGTCGAATAAGAACGGAAAAATTAATAATCGAAAAAGTGAATCGTGAAGGCGGCGAATGACGGACACTCTCGCTCGATTGTTCACATGAAATCGAGATTTCAACTCGGCAAACTTTAACTCGGCGACGAAGATGAGACGAAGAGTAGACGAAGAGTGGATGAGCGGAAAAATTCGGATATATCGGGGTGTTGAATCGGGGTTTTTAATTTTTTGGGAAGGGGGGAAGGAGAGGGGGAAGCGGCTACGATTGTTTTATGAAAGCACGACCGATGAATTCTCTGTGAACAAAGGATCGTCGAGTTCATCGCCGCGTCCATCATCGTTTCTATTTGAAATTCGTCGAAGAGAGTGATACTATACATCTCTCCTCATCTCGTTTTTCTCTTTCTTTCTCTTTCATACACACACTCTCTCCCTCCCTCTCTCTCTCTCTCTCTCTCTCTCTCATAATACATCTCACATACATACATTCGCTTTTTCTCCCTCTATCAGTCATTTCCTTTCGCTCTCTCGCTTTCTCTCCCGCTTTCTCTCAACGCCTAGAAAAACACCTCGTCATATAGTATATATCACATACGCGTTACTTCTAAACACACTGAAATAAGAAGCACTTTAAGATAGATGTCTACGTGTACCATCGGGCCCAGATTCTTAGATGGACTGATTCTCGTTTCTCCCTTTACAAATCACTGCAGCTCATAGAACTCTTTTATTAAACTCCTTCGTATATGTTATTTGTTTCTTCTCTCTCTTTCTCTCTTTTTTTTTTTGTATATAACGTGAATTTATTTACATACAAGTCCTATATGCCTCTTTCCTTTCTTCCTTCCTTCCTTCCTTCCTTCCTTCCTCCTCTCTGGCTAATGTCTCTCGTGTCTCTGATTAAACACCTCCTCTTTTAGACACATCTCACACACGCACTTTCTTTTCTCTCTTCCTCTCTCTCTCTCTCTCTTTCTCTCTCTCTCTTATCTCTCTGTATTACGTATATGTGCAGGTGGTGAAACGCGTGTTTCCGAAACGTACGAGAAAATTAGGAATCCGTGGGAATCTCTCGGCGGTAACTCCGTTTCGTCAAACTGCCTGACACTTAAAGAGAGTCTTGCTTGATTAATCAACACATCGTAAAGGCGACGTGACGATCTCCGCGATTTTACTCCGTGAAATCCGTCGATCGTGTGTATGTGTGTGTATGTGTGTGTGTGTGTGTATGTTTATGGCACGATGCCATGACTGCTACGAAGTATCAATGGAATATCTCATTTTCTCGTTCTCTCGAACCTTGGTCGAGAGCGTTAAGAGAAGAACAAGAATCGGCTCGCGACGGCCGATTAATATAATCCCTTAATAAATTTTTTTCGAGGCACGCGGTAGTATTACGCGAACAATAATGGCACTGTCAATCACTCGCGTTTAAATATTACAATATTAGAAAAATCGCAAGTCGAGTCCGACGATAGTCTCTTTTAATTGACTTCACGAGAAGTAACCTTTGTCGTAATACTACGCGCGGGTATCGTATAATATTAGTAATAATAATAATAGTAATAATAATAATAATAGTAATAATAATAATAATAATAGTAATAATAATAATAATAATAATAATAATAATAATAATAAGAAACGATCGATATAAAACGGCGGAGATCGCCACGATTCCATCGCGAACGATTCGACGCACGATCTCGCCGATCGAGCCTGACCACCGAGCGAAGCTCGATCAACGCGCCTTCATCTCACCTCCTTCCTCTTCTATAAGGAATAATATATATATATATACACTCTCTTCTCCTTCTTGAAAAATCTCTCTCGAACCTTTCTTTGTTATGTGATCTTCCTCGACGAAGCGGCGCGAAGCGTGATGGCGGTGGTGGTGGTGGTGGTGATGCGGCGATGATCACTTACTCGGTAATCCTGGTAGACCGGATCGAAGCGCGTATCGGTGATTCCGACGGTCTGAAAGGCAACCGAGGATCAAGTGGGGAACGCAAGGAGCGCGGAACGAAAGGGA
>NW_006264009.1:110883-111216 GCF_000469605.1 Apis dorsata
TGCGGAACCAGAACAGGCTCAGCGTAGGTCACCTCCTCCTGGGGCAATAACTTTGGCTCTGGCGCCAGCCTGCTGCAATATTCAGAGGGATTAATATCATCGTCACTATCATCGGGTGGAAAGCGGAAGTTTATGTACGATCGACTCGTTTTGGATCCTACCTGTTCACATTTTGCCGCTGCTCGAAGTACTCGTACTCCGTGTCCGGATACGGCAGATTATCGTCCTCGTCCTTTCTACATTTCCTGCCGCACAGGTAGCCGGCCACGAAGCCGACTAACAGAGCGGCCAACGCGCCAGCCACGACGGCCATCACCAGGGTCTCCACCGAGT
>NW_006264009.1:111686-112295 GCF_000469605.1 Apis dorsata
TTCTGGACCTGCGTCAATCCAATTCGTTCTCCAATTGAAATTCGAAAGTGTATAAAATAAAAATTGAGAATCGAAAAGAACCATTTCGTTTCGATCGTCTTAAAAGTTTTATCGAGATTGTGAACTTTTCTGCCACTGCATTTCTTCCTCGAATACACCAAATATATATATATATGATCTATATATCGTACAGGCAAAGATTTGGTTATACATTTGGCATATATATCTACCTGAATTGTCCTGCTCCTCGTCCTGCATGATGTTGATGATCTCCCCCCCTTGGCCTTCCTTGTTGGGGATCATCGAGTCGGGTGGGAATTTATTCTGGTTCGCAGAGATGGCGCCAGCGCTGCCGGCATCCTTGTTCAGACTTTTGCTGGGCGGGCAGGAGGCGTGCAACCCGGTGGCCACGCTCTGGAGGAATCTGCTCGCGTCCGTGGCAGCCGGCCCGACCAAAGCTCTGCACTTGCCCTCCACCTTGTCCCACGCGCAATACGGGTCCTGAAGGGCCACGCACTCGCCGCACGACAAGATCCTATCGCTGTAGCAGCGGTGCAGCCTCAACGCCTGCACCTGGCTATCGGCGATCACGACCAGTCGGCCGTCCTC
>NW_006264009.1:113285-120058 GCF_000469605.1 Apis dorsata
CCTATCTCCTATTTCCATCCATATTATAATATTTTATCCTCGAATAACACGTTACTGAAACTTACTGGAAACTGGTGCGAATGACGATGGGTTGGCCGAAGAAGCTCGGGACCAGCTCGTCCATTAGGGAGTGCGTGTGGATGAAGTTGAGGGTGAGATCGGGCAGAGATCGGGAATCGTTGACGCACTGGCCGGGCCTTGGATCGGGCACCTTGGTGCTCTGCACCGGCAACCAATTCGAGTTGATCGCGCTCTGCTCCTTGAAATTGCCCTTGAACGTGTCGGTGATGTCCTGCAAGGAGAAGGCGCACACGGCCGAGCCGCTTATGCTGTTCACCGGGGTGGTGAACGTCCCGTATATCAACTGCGCCGACTTATTGCCGTACTGGCCCGATATCAATTCCGTCGTCGATTCTGAAAATAACGCGCTCCGTCATTTCCGAGCCTCTTTGTTCGCGCGACCTCGCCCGTATCCCGAGGACGTTTACGAGCGTGCCGGCGAGTACTTTGGAAAATTTATCCCTCCCAAATCATTTAAAATCAATGACGCTGCGATTTCCGTGATCGAAAAAATTAAATCTCGCCGAACATTCTTTCGGAATGGAAATTAAAAACCGTTGAACGATGATAAACTCCCGTGATACGTGGCGATCAATTTATGCTCGATCAATTTATTAGATATCAAAGAGAAAACGTTGAATCGGATTTTTTTTTAGAATTTTTTAGAATAGACTCGAAGATCGATCAAATTATATAGATACAGAGAGGATTTTACTTACGTATCTCATTGAAGTAGAAAGGAAAGTCTCCGGTAACGGAGCAATTAAGACGGGATTTTAGGAACGAGGTCCACCTATTGCGGTATCGATGCGGACCACCTCGATCGTATTTACAGACTCTCGCTACGCGAGAATAGACGGTCTGCAATGGAAAAAAAAGAAAAAGCTGGGATGAGCAGAGTATCCTCCTTGTCCCGCGATCGAACTTTCCCCCTCCCCCGATATTACGAACGAATTCTTTCGTTCCAAATTATACGACGCAAGAGAAGCTCGACGTTGCTATTATTGCAAGGATAAAATTTCGAAAATTTTCCCCGCGATTAAAAAAGAAAAAGAAAAAAAAATCGATGAAAAATGGTGAAATTTTTTATCGATTATTATACCATCGTCGAAGATCGATCGAAGCGAATAAATCGTTGAAATTATCGCTTACCTTGCCGCAATTGATGTACTCCACGGCGGTCTCCCGGAAGAAGAAGTAGACGAAGTCTCCCTGGGCCATGGAGTTGACAAAGTTTGGCGCTGGAATTAGAATACGTGCCTTGTATTATGACGCCGTTACATGTGGGTTACATGTGGGACATGGGTGGTGAGTGGCGGTCGTAAAGTTTCTCACTCTTCTTATGAATAAACGAACGTGACAATCGGCACGAGATGGAGGCCGAGCCTCGATTAAATATACAGTCAGGCCGCGCTTTATCTCGTGAGTAAAAAATATTGGCAAGCCAGGCTCGAAAAATCGAAGGGCGAAAGCGAAGGAGGGTCGGATAATCCGGCGTTGTTTCAGGGTGGCGGCATTGGATCCTCGTTAAAAAATCATTACCTCGAGATGGGGTAAGGTAGATCGCCAGATTTTCAACGATCGGAGGGTAAAAATCAATTTCCAAGCATCCAAGGATGGGATGCTTCTGGAACGATGGGACATCTTGGGCGATGTAACAATGGGGAGAGGGTAAGCCGACCACGAATACGTAAGGAACGTTTTATTTTATATCGGCTTCTTTCTCCTCTTGCCTCTTCTTCCGCTCTCAATTTTCATCTCTCTCTCTCTGTTCCTTCTTCATCGATATACCTTTCCTTTTCCCTTCTTCCACTCTCTCCTCAGGGATCAGTCGTATACACGAGCGTCCGATAAAGTGAGAAAACTTTATCGATTTATTAACTTGACAGGGTTTTCATAAGCTTCTTAGGATTCATAAAGTAATATTAATCTCGCGCGCCACGTAAGTATATATATTCGACCGATCCTGCCATGCTCTGGCCAATAAATTTTCTTTCATTCTCTCCGTGCCACCTTCTCTCCTCCTCTTCGCCGTCCCTTTTACACCGCTGATTCATCTTAACTCCCCCTCTCTTCCTCTCCTCGGCGTCAACCCTCGCCACCGTCCAACTGTCTTTCCCATCGCGTCGTACAATCGGGAGACAAAATGGGGAAGGGAGAGATATTCATCGCCTTCCCTCCTAGTTCTCCACGATTAGGAAAAAACGATCTAGATATTTCTGGAACGATTGATCGTTCGATCGAAAATCGGGGGTGGATTATAGACGCGATGGTGCTCGACGAAACGACCAAGTGATGGAAAGCTTTCGACGATCGTTCGGAAATAGTAACGATGTACAATTATTTCGGCGGTAAAAAATAAAAATTTAGAGCACAATGCTCCACATAAATATATATATATATATTTTTTTTTTCCCCCGTGCCAAACTTTTCGCTTTTACATTCGGCGACGAAAATTCCGAGCGATGAGCGAGAGCAGTGAACGCGACCGAAATGAACGAACAGAGAGAGAGAGGGGAGGGTGGAAAAAAAGAAAGAAAGAGAGTTGAATTTTCAACGAACCGAGAGAAAAATCAATATTATCCAGCGGACGGAGAAACTTGATTAGCGTTCGTACACCGTTCAATTAAAATGCTCGAGCGGACGAGTGAAACCGTGGAAATAAGGTGACGCATTTCCTCCACTTCCTCCTCCCCCACTTCTTTACTTCTCCCTTTCCCCAAAGTTTTCAAGGATCGAAGGTAAAAAAAATTTCCTCAAGCACGCGCGCCTCATCGCTATAATTCTCCTCTCCTCTTGATTGACCCGGTTCCGGATAAATAAATATTCCGAAAAATTCGGCAAATTCGCAAATTTCGTAACTTCTCTCCTCTAAGTCTAAGATGTAAAGGGAGGCGTTTGCAATTTACGAGTGTATCGGCTGATAATTAACCAGTTAATAACGGCTGAGATCGACCGAGGAAAGAGGAAGGAGAGGAAGGGAGTGGTCGTTGAATCGTCGGCGGACGACGACCAAGGGCCGGCAGACGGTCTTTCATCCAGGATTAAAATTTCTCATCTGTGTGCGTACATTTCGTTGCACCGTTCGTTCCGTTGTCGAGTAGACTTCGGGAAGAGACTTTTGTCATTATAGAGATAGAGGAAGTACCGTGGAATAATATCGTCGGAATAATAAGTCGTAAGGCGAAATCCGGTGCACGCGCTGTTAATCTCGGAATAAGACTTTGCGGATTGAAAACCATGGTCGCGCGGCATTTCTGAGCGAGTCATTTTACAGGTCTAAAACTTCGACTGTAAGACGAATCGAAGAGCAGGTTCTAATTTTTTCGAATCGAGATCGAATATCTCGAACCGATGACGCTTCTACCGATTATCGATCAATGAGTGTAGAAAAGTAACAAGATTTTATTGATTTTTTCGAAAGTGGTGTCTATAATATTTGTAGATTATTATTATTGGAAATTTTTTATATACGATTTACATAAGGATTGAAGTAATATTGTTTTGTTGGCAATGCATCTGTTCCTTGAATTTGAACTTTCGATCAGAAATGATCGATTAGAGAAATAATGGTATTCATATTTGATTTCTCTACGAATATTATTTACTTTTTTTTATATCCAAAATTAAAAATATCAATAATCAGAAATCTTACATTGCATCGATTTGTCAATTGACTTTTAAAAAGTTATTAATTCGAATCTTTTTTTTCGGGTTTTTGAATTTACATATTATCCCGTCCCGTTACTTTTTATATTATGCATACGATGCACCGTTTGCATAAGTAGCGCGTAACCAATGCAGGCTGAATTCTCTCTATGGTTCCCAGTTTTGGATTATCCGGTAAGCGTGCTCGAAACGATAAACGCTTGGCTATCGAGCTTCCGTTCGAGCGAGCAACACTTCCACTCTCTCTCCCCCCCGTTCAAGGCATAACTTTTTCGTCCCTTCCCCGTGGAAAAGCGCTTCCACAGCTTCAGCAACGTTTCAGTACACGTAGTAATAAATTCTTTCCCGGCCACCGACCTTTTTCCATCATCGAAAACGCTCCAGCTGCACACTCATCGCGCCCTTATTCCTCATAATCTTTATTCTTTAATCGCGCGTTAACGTCGTCCGCCATTTCCTGTTTCACGAAACACCTCCTATTATTATTTTTCCTTCCTATTTTTTCTTTTTCTTTTAATTTCTCAAACGTTTCATTCATTCCATTATTTTCGATTGCTTTCGAATCATCTTAATCCGATTAATCGATTATTAACCCTTTGCTCTCCTCCATCACTGGGATTGTTGCGGCAATTTGAACTCGATAATATTTATTTACATTTGATTTTTTTAGAATATCGCTTTATAAATATAAAAAGGTTCCTAAACTCTTTACGTATAATCTTATAAGGTGTAATCTTATGAGGCCGAACGCACTAAACGCGTTCTGAAGTTCTAAAGTTGCTGGTTCGGCCGAACGAAACAGGCTTGGAGTTTAAAGATAATTAAATCGGAAAAAATATAATTGCACTCACCGTTTAGGCTCTTGGAGTCGTACTGCTCGGTCTGGAGCGGCTCCCTGTAGATGATCGGGTCCATCCCCGCGAAATCGGCCACAGTGCCCGTGTAAAGCTCCCCGTCCACGTAAACGAAGGTGCTGTTGTGCCTCGGATCGTAGGGGCACATCGCCTGGCCACCCTTCTCCTTCAGTATCGTGTAATTGCCGGCGTGCACCCCGTAGTCACGGCACATCGGCTTGAACGCGTTAGTCGCGCACACAAGCAACGTGTTCGCGTCCGTCTTGACGAGGATGCGAATATAGTTCTGGCAATTCTCCTCCGGCGTGCCCTTCACCAGGCACATCTTCACGTCACTGTCGGTCGAGTACCAAGTCAACCTCTGCTGCTCGGTCAAATCGGTCAGGCTCAGATTGTGCACGAGATTTCTGTGAATGGAGAAAAGGGGGGGTTTTGTCAAAGGGGATGATTGAAAATATATTTTTCAAAATAGAAAGTTCATCGTTTTCACTCGCATTTATATATGAATTTTTTGCTCTCGAGTTATCGAGTTTGAAATAAGGCCGATTTTTCAATTTTGAAATTTGAAATTTCGATCGAATCGAGATGAGAGATCAGAGATTCGAAAAGATTGTATATTGCGTTTAATGAAATTGCCGAATTTACATATGACAAAGTGTAATACTTTTAATATCGTTGTTCGAACAATGGAAAAAAAAAAATAAATAAATAAAAATAAAAAATAAAGGGGGATTAACTTTTTTAATATTTTCAAAATGCTTGGACTACTACTATAAAATGGTATGTATGGAACACCATATGATTGTTTTACCATTTTCCAGATATTTCCGCCAGTTTTTTTATGAAACAAATGCTTCGATCAAAAATGTTGTTTGATCAGTTGGTACAATTGACAATAGGGAATGTTAAAAAAAACTTTTTATTCGATAAAAGATCAAGGTCAGTCCAATTATTTTTAATAGAATTATATTATATATTATTTTATGCATGGAATTGTATCGAATTATATATTATTTTATTACAGAAATTGTATATTATATTATGCACGGTTATAAATTTCGTTTCGAATACCCATATGTATGAAACACTGTGCGCTGGGCACGATTCTGGGTCACACAGTTGTTCAATATGGAAAAGGGCGGAATTTTATTGAATCGTGCCGTATTGTTATGGTATGCGAAGGCCGATTTTCAAATTTTTAAAAATTAAAAAAAAATTAAATATTCTATTTAAAAAAAGAAATTGATTTTTTTATGTGAATATAAAAATTCAAAGAATTAAAAATCAAATAACGATACGACATAACAATGACAATCCTGTCAGTTACACGTATACCAAATAAAAGAATGATTGAAAATTGACAGAATTATCGTTTCGACAGACTTTGATAAGCGTATTTGAAAAAAAGAAAAATACATTCAAATTTAACTCTTAACAATCGCTATAAATCTATTAATTTTCACAATTTCCTAATAAAAAATTTCACTCAAATACCCGTCATTTAAATAAATAAATTAATGGTACTTGACAGGTATACTCGTCACGTGAAAAAATAGAATTTTTTTTGATAAAAAAAATTGAAATTTTTGCAAAAATAAATATCTTTCAAGAAGAATAATAAAAAAAAAAATCAAATGAGTTATAAATTTTTGCATTTTAATAAAAATATTGCTATATTTCATGCAAATGAATTAACAATTATACAAAATTTGAAATCATTGTCAAAGCAAAAATCTTCTATCTAATTATTATTTAATTATTTCAATTCTATACCTGAATTATCACTGAATTATCGATCTTCGTGATATCATACAATATTGTTTCAACAATTAAACAGTACAAAATATACATATATCTATATACACATCAATAAAATTTCTTGTATCAACAAATCCTTATATAATAAATTTTTTAAATAACCTAACTCCAATATTTGCTATTTCCTTATTACTCTATTTCTTCTAAATACATTTCTCATTCCTGAATTTTACTTACTCAAACCACACAAACATTCAAAACAATATTCCCCTGTTAATCCTCGCTCCTCCTATCCTCGTTCACTGCAAATAACGTTCACCATCTACTAACTCGAATATGAGAATCGAAAAGTGAGCCCGTGAATTAAAAGAAAAAACTTATTTTTCCTAACGAAACTAATCACCCCCCCCCCTCTCGTCTTACTTTCGACCC
>NW_006264009.1:120339-121543 GCF_000469605.1 Apis dorsata
AGTGGCGATGACAGACGCGAGATACAGCATCGCGACGCGATGCAAACGATTTCACGGGAGAATTTACGGGCGAGAGGTAAGCGCGCCCGAGATCCGACGAATTTTCGAATTCCTCTTCCTCCTCCTCCTCCTCTTCGTATTCCGTTAAATAAGCGACTCTTCCGAATCTTGAGCGCGTATCCCGGAAATCTCTCCATTTCTCTCGCGCGATCCATATTCTTTTCTCTCTCTCTCTCTCTCTCTTTTTTTCTTTTCTCTACACGAGCATAGAATCCCGCGCATTAATCACCGTTTCGCGTCGTTTTACCCCGGTTCGCTTATCGGTGGCTGGAGATCGGTACGATTTCCCCAGGAAACATCGCAACCATCGCGTTCGAATCGAGGCGCAAAAAAAGAGAGAGAGGGAGGGAGAGAGAGAGAGAGAGAGAAAAAATCGATGGAAAAGCCACGGGAACCTCTACAGGGGATTCGACGAAGCCACGATCCGTTTATTACAAGCGGGCCAAGATTTATGGAGGCCGCTTCGAGATTAATATTCCGAGAGAGGTCTCCGGCTGCAAATTTTACCCCGTTGTCTCGCGACATCTCGCATTTGCGCGCGATTTAACCTAACTCCCTTCCTCTCTTTCCCTCCTCCTCCCCTTTCATCTTTGAGCCGACGATTTTCGAAGCGGAGAAACAATTGGGAGGGGGAAAAAAGAATCGAAAACGAGAAGATTGTACACTCCTTCGAGGTGTGCGAATATAATCGCGTGCCAATTAATCGACGTAATTCCCTTCCCGACAAACAACAAACTTGATCGATCAACAAACTATGAACGGAGATTCAAACGGAGATTTGGTTAACGCGAAGATTAATTGATTTTGCTCTTTCTTATCGGATACGGGAGTCGTTCGAAGATCCGTTCTCTCTAGTTTCAGGATAATCGATCGAGGATTTATCCCGGAGAAACGAGAAGATGTAAAGGGAACGTGTTCAAGAGAAATCGGGATAGATCCTTGGCCGACCTAAATAAAGGGAAAATGAAGAGAGAGGGAGAGAGATATCCGTGCTCCAGATTTTGTATATCGCGTTTTAATTACGTATTACGTAGCCTTCAGAGAGAGAAAGAGAGGAAGAAAGTTTTTTAAAGAACCGGCAGGAAGTCGCGCTTTCGCCGGTGTTTGGGATTCGAAGGCTCGTAAAATAAAAAAAAAAAAAAAA
>NW_006264009.1:121732-123331 GCF_000469605.1 Apis dorsata
CGATCTCATTAACGGGAACAGCGCCGGTGGTGGCCGGTCTTGGAATTCATCTTGGGGGAGAGAGAGAGAGAGGCGAGGAAGGAAACGAGGGAGAAACGAGATTTTCAGGGAGGAAGTAGTCGGTACACGTAGAGAGGGATCGAGAGAGAGAGGGAGGGAGGGAGGCCCCCCCTCGATCGCGGACACGGGCCCTCGAAACCCGGTTGCAAAGAAACGGATAAGAAGAAACGGTCCTTTAATTAAAGCACTCGGTCCAAATGAATCCTCTATTTACCTTCCGCCGACCAGAAGATAGTTCCCGTCCCGGAGTACCAGCCGAAAGTAGTCTGTGTGCGTCTCGTTCCCCGTAAACCTGAACACATCTTCCGCACCTGGAAAAGAAAAGCAGAGGAACGTCGGTTGGTTTTCCTTCTATAGTTTCAAAGGAGGAATTATCTTATCCGTCTAATTAGCAGCCTCGACGTTTGGAAAAGGGGGTGGGAGGATCGTGTCTTCGTTTCACGGTGATCACGAGCATCGATGAGCTCGGATCATCGCGTTGGTACGAGGATCATCAAGTGGATTGCTCCAATTCGCGATATTGGAATAACGCGCGATTATATCAAATGCAAATTTTCTTTAAATATTACAATGCACACTATTTTGAATATTTTGAATATTTTGAATATTTTGCGCCTTGTCAAGTGTATTGGATAGGTATTTAATATTCGTAATCTAATTAATAATAATCAGTTGCATTTGTGTGCAAAAAAAGAATTCTTTCGTTATTTAAAAGCAAAAACCGTCTTATCTCTTATCTTTTTTTTTTTTTATTAATTCTCCATATTTAAGTATAATATATACGTACTATAAACCGCTTAAATTAATAATACCCTGTTAAGAGTCTTAAACTTTGCCAGCGTTGACGTTACAATATCGACAGGTAAATATCGATGAATCGTATAGATACATAATTTAACATACGTACCTAGATACCACCGTTTTAAGACCGTAATTATAATTTCTAATAGTAGCCCGATTTCCAGGATAGGGTAATATCGCTTCCAATCAATACTCTTCAGCAAAATTTAAACAATACAGTTATGAATCTACCTCGAACTATCCTATCGCGCCTGAATAATAATAATAATAACAACAATAGCGCGATCTGCATCAAAGTCGACACAATAGACGTATCAATATATTTACCGTTGCTCGAATATAATAATTCCAGCAATTCGAAGGCGCGACGCAACCAGCAATCGAGATTCATCGTCGAAAAGATTTACATCCGCAAGCTTCGATTTTTATAATCCCATTTACCGTCGTTCCCTACCGATGGCGAGCCGCAAATCGGCTTAACAAGCGTAATAAGTTTCCTTTTGACCGCGATTCCAAAGAACAAAGCGGCGATCGATCGTTAATGGATCTATCCCGGCCGGATCGACCATTTTTTTCACCTGGCAGGAAGCCACTTCATTATCCGCTAATTACCTATCTATTAGTTTCAACGGGCCCTCCCCCTCTCCTCCTCTATCCATCCATCCATCCACCCACCCACAGGATCGATCGATTCCTCTCCCCCCTCCTTCCTTCTCCACGAACGGAGAAACGACGAGA
>NW_006264009.1:123693-125843 GCF_000469605.1 Apis dorsata
CTTCCCCCGCCACTCGTTTCCTCGCAACAGAAACGGCGTTAAAGTTATAAACGGCAAAACCAGCGTTGGATGGCTCGGTTAAGTTAACTCACCTCGATGAAGGGAGGTTATAATTATTGACGCGTGTTCCTATGGATCCAGGTCTCTAGGAGATAAGCAACAGGATGTCCACCACCGTGGAGTTATATCGTGGAGGAACGCGTTTATAATTATAACGCGATTCCGATAATTTCAAAAGGGAGAGCTATCCATTTCTCGCCGCTCTTCCTTCGAGGGGAAACGAGATACGCGTATTTCCAATGGTAACCTCTCTCTCGAAGTTTCGTCGTGAGAGTGGTGGTTTTATTTTTATTCTATCCGAGACTTATTTCGCCACCTTTCCACGCAGAAATGACGAGACGAGCGTTGAATAGAATCGAGTGACGGGCGCAACGTGGCTCGAAATTAACGTTGCCGCGATTATACCCTCGTTCCACCGCCGGTCAGGTAACGTCTGAAGTGCAATTAACGCGGCCCTCCGACACCAGTCAATATCGATGATTCGAGCGGCGTGTCTCGCGTATGCAATTTGGGTCGCTGATAGCCGCGGAATACCGGGTAAATGGGAACGGACCATTATCGGAGGATCATACGTCTTGCACCGGAAACGAATTAACGTCACGTTGGACCGCGTTACATTCGTCCTCGTCCGACGGGAAACCCCGGGAGGATCGAACAGGTTGGACAGAGGCAGAGACTCGGTCGGAGGAGAAGGGAGGATTTTCCGGATAGAAAATCGGAACGGGGATCGCCCCGGGTCATAGTCGAACATAGCCGAGCTGTCCCGCTTATTAAACGTTTTCCGCGTCGGAAACGTTACAACGGTTATATTTACGGCGTCTGCTTTCGATCGGTTTTTATCGCGAACGTGACCCGATTGATCGAGCCCGATGATTATCGTCCGATATTTGCCGATCGGTTTCGATTTTCGGTCTGCTCTGCTTTTTCTCGTCAACCGTGCCCGATCGTCCGTGAAATCGGATCCGATGAAATTATATATTTATAAGTTGTGTCTCAGAACGATTGGAGGGTAATCGTATATCTAAATACGGAAATAGAATATAGATGAAATTGACTAATTGGATACGAGTGAATTATATTATCGAAAAAAAAAAAAAGATACTTATCCTTCTTTTCTAATTTTCGCGTACCATCTTTCCACATTCGTGGATACGGAGGGACACGGAGGCTCGTTAGACGGACGGGAAAGATGGACAAGGGGGGGGGGGGAGGAGGGGGGAACGCGCGGTCTCTTTCGCTGATTGGGTTCGAAATTAAACGGGGCAGCTCCCATCGGCTTTAGATTCGCCGCTCGGGTTATCGCTTTCCAAAATTAGCCGCTCGATTGCAATCTCGCGCGCCGACCATCGCGAAAACGCAAAGATTCCCCGTGTTTCCATCGGTTCGCTCTAATTTTCGTGCTCGAAATTAGAGGTCGAATGAAACCGTAGTTGCAGAGCGTGTGTGTGTGTGTGTATGCATGCAACTCCTTGTATTAATCACGCAAAATTCCCTTACGCTCGTCTCGTATCCCCTGACAGGAATATTACTCCGTCACTCGCACCGACAAGTTCCGCGTATCGCGATGTCCCTCTCCTCGACAGGACTGAGAGACGGTAGTAGTTTGCGGTGGTGGAACGTCGACTCTCGTCTGACAGGGGAGCCGACAATACCCATCCGATGAAAGCCGATGCAAAACGCAACCCACCGAGGTCATATCGGCTTTCGCCGAGGTGGAGCGTTTTCACCCTCGGTACGCACCGAGCTCGCGACCCCGCGTTTAACGATTTAACCATTCGAGGCGGTCGCCAAAAATCAAAGAAAAAAAAAAAAAAAAAAAAACCCCGAGGGACCCCCGGGATTTTTTCTTTTCTTTTTTTTTTTTTTTTTTTTGCAAAAAAGAAAAGGGGAAAACAAAGGACAATGTTGTAAAATACAACGAGAGATTCGGACGAGATCGTATTTACCGATGCCAATTTTCGAAAAAGTGGAAAAATTTTTTTGAAAGGAGGAAAACTCGTTATGCCGCAATGCCGATTCGATATCGTACAAGAGATGAGAGATATCCAAGGTTATACACGCTTGATTGTCTTCTTTTTTTTTTTTTTTTT
>NW_006264009.1:126087-133235 GCF_000469605.1 Apis dorsata
GAAGCTCGAACGGAACAAGAAACAAATTAGTTTTAATTTCCAACGAGTGCAACATCGAGAAATACGAGACGATGTTGAATGAACAGTGTTGCTCGATTGAATGAACGTTATTGATACGACTATGTATTTATAGAACGTGCCAATAGGCCTCTTTCACGCGGCAATAATATAAGTATCGTTATATGTATACAATATACGCAATCCGAATTGATTTCGTATAATACAATCGGTATTTCATTACAGAAATATATACTTGCGTTATATATATTAGAAATTAGAAGAATATAAATTAAGGACAATTATATAAAACATCGAAAAAATATAATTTTTATGTAATAATTCGATAATAATAGCACGACGCGTACGTTCATCCGCGTATCGTTTAATCGTTGATATTCGATTCGAGCGACTTTTCCAGCCGTTTAATTCTAAACAGCGGCACAAAGCGATTAAACTCGTTTCGCGAGTCGCCGCGTCCATGTTCCCTTCCTGCCCCGTCTTCCACTCTCATTTTGGTACTTCAATTTCTGCACGTTAATTGCGTGACGGGTAACTCGCCGCAAGTCCGTTCCTATGTGTCCCCTAGATCGTAACTACGATGGACTTGGGCGAAAATTCAACTTGTATTCTCCAGGGAACAGGGAAATTGTCACAGACTTCAACTTCCCATACGGTGGCTGTTAAACGGATGAATCATTAGCTCGACGATCATTAATTAAACCTTTACAGCGTTTATACCTAGTCACACTGCATTCTTCGTCGTTATTACATCACTCTGATACGTGTTATTAATATATATATATATATAAATTTTCCTCATTACTTCGTCATCGCGTCGCGATATTCGCGAATATTCGCGAGCCGAAACGAAATTTTAATTGGTCGAATTATATAAAATATGTCTTAGCTCGTCAAGGAAATAAATTAGAAATTTAAAATTGAATTCAAACTTTCCGAGTGGCAACTGGATGTACCGAAAAGAAAGTAAATAAATAAATAAAAATTGGCTCGTATCGATCCTACGAACTTCGTAGTAGGAGACCATCGTGGACGGTCGCGTGCACGGGATGGTATCGTTGCAAATTTCAAATTAAATATCCGTCTCGGCGTGGAAACTGGATTCGTAGAGTTTGTGGGAACCCGGTGGTCAATATTTCACGGTATCACGTGAGCATGGTTATACAACAGGTACAGGTGGAGCGTGGGATTGTTCGTGGAAAACCGGTAAAAAATTGACCGAAGTGAATTTATCTGGTCCGGTGCCGGGGGTGGAGGCGAGGCCACAAATCACGTATATAAGTTTCTCGAGGTGGCGGCATGGCCGGGACCCGGCATGGCGTGCCGTGAAACGCCGCCACCGCGTATTCGGAAATATTGAACGCGTCCAAAGTTACGACCCGGCCGTCAAACTTCCTCGATCGAAGTTTCCGAGAGATCGTTCTCCGCGCCATAGTCCTCCCCCCTCCACCCTTGCCGGATCGTGTAGAAGGGAATCGAAGGAATATAGCGATGGCGGGGTGAAAGATGCACAAGATTGAACGAGAATTCTCGAGCGGATCGTATACGCCGTGAGAACGTCGGGCTCTAGGCCGTGATTAGAACGAGGTATGATGGAACGAGGGAAGAGGGGTAGCAATTAAATGCACGAGCCAGAGCTCGAATTTCACGTCGAACTGCCTTTTGTTACAACCCTCTTGCCGAATTTAGATTCTTAAGTTTCGTTTAAGATCGTTGAAATTCCTCGAGAACACCTTCATCTTTCTTGTAAAATTGTATTAATTCAACAGGCATTAATTGGACGAGATATCTTCTCGCGTATTTATAATCATAATCATAAAATTAAAATTCGATCAAATACTATATTCGAGGAAATATTTAAATCGTTAATAATTCCGAAAATAATGATGATTCCGCCGATGGATGAAACGTCATTGGAAACGCGAAATCTTTCCCTTTAAAACGCTCGTTTGTTTATCTCGATACAACTTCCGGTTCCTGAGATATCGTCGTTTAAAGAAAAGGATAATTTTCAATCGTTTATCCCACGTTTAATTAAATTCTATTAAAATTAAGAAAAGTTCGAATCGCTATAACTTCCAAGATAATAACTTCCGGTAAACGAATGAACGATCATTAGGGGCGCGAAACTTTGCCCTTTAAAATGCTTTTTTGCTCATCTCGATACGACTCTCGGTCTCCGAGATATCGTTATATAAAGGAAAAGGTATTTTTTTCTTTTCTCTTTTTAATCGTTTACTATGCCCGTTCCTTACTCGAACTTTTCGCTCGCACCTCGTCTCACTGACCTATCCCAAACTCTAGTCGAGTGATGGTCGCGATTCCTAGAAAAACATAGCACCGTGTTTCCAGGAAGAAATGTAGGTCACTCGGTCGCAGACCCATTCATAATTTCTACTGTACGTTCACTTCGAGTCTTTGTATCTTGGCAACCGATTGAGACATCTGGATGAATCTCAAAAAAAGGCCTTGAATGGTACACGATTCTTTTTCATTTTCTCAATGGGTTTTGACGACAAAATCTTTACCTTCTTCTCACATTTTTTTCGCATCAAAATTCAAAGTCTCATTCGACTTTGCACCGACGTTTTCTTATTCTTCGAATATTTCAACACTTTATTTTAATTATAATGATATAAAAAATATCCGTAGCCTGCTAATTATATATTCTATTCCCATAACTTATAATTATAAATCATCGTTAAAATTAAATTTTTAAATCATGAAATCGCGAAAGAAAATTGAAAATATCAAAACGCCATATTTATTGTGCGATATTTTACGTACGATAGTATACGCAATCTCGTTCCGCTTTATGAATATTGCAATTATTTCAACTTTAAGCTTATTAATATCAATAGTGTCCAATCATCAATTGATCTTTTTCCCATTGTCGAACGAACGGGAGGCACAACAAGCCATAGGCTTTGATGTATAGAGATATTAATTAATAATGTCATCGATGTTTTTGACGCCAATGGGGAAATATTCGGCGAAAATATAAAGCGAATATCTCGCAAATAACCATCGATTGTTCCATCCAGTTATTCGGGACTCGCGCGAAATTTCACGTAACTTCCGTTCGAACAATTTCAAAGTTAACCCAGACTTCCAACTTCCCCTCCCGCGCTATTTCTTGTCGTTCGATCGCGGTCGAACGAACGAATTTTCGAAACTTAATCGCAACGCGAATGACCGACCATCACGATTATTCTTCCTCGCCTCGTTTAACACCTCGTTACATCTACGTGTACAACTCGAGTATCTTTCTCGTATCTTTTTAAAATTCCTCCTTCTCCCTAATTTCATTTCTCCAAATTTTACTCGATATTAACCCTTTGCTCTCCAACGATGACTCTCGGTCACCACTCGAGTTAATGCCGTAACTCTAGCGATGACAATATTTATTCATGTTTGATTCTTTTAGAATATCGCTTCATAAATAAGTTCCTAAGCTCTTTACGTATAATCTTATGAGGTGTAATCTTATGAGTAATTATCTTATGGTGATCTTATGAGGCCATCGAACGCAACGAAACAAGCCTGGAAAGGGTTAAAAAAATCTTAATTCTTCCTTTCCATCTCCGAAAGGATTATTTTCCTAAGGAAACGCGCACGCATCCGGCTCCCATTTACAAGCAAGCAAGTCGAGAGTAACAGCCGTGGTCGAGTAGATAAGCCGTAGAACGTCCGGTGAATTAATAAAGAAAGAGGGGGAGAGGAGAGTTATCTCGCGATCCGATCGTCTGCGGGCTGCTGCTAAGGGAGATCGGGGCATCGAGCGTTCTCTCGTGGCCGAGAGAAGTGGATTATCCGCTGGTGACGGTACGCCGCACGACGAGTGGACACCCCTCCCCTCCCGCGTATGCACACACACACACACACACATCCTCCTCCTCCACACGGTTTACACACGGGGGAGGGCGCTAAGGAAGGAAAGGGGAGAGCAACGAAGAGTGGCGTTATGTCGAGCGAAAGTCATTAAAGTTTCGCACGTGCCAGGGTGACGCCACTGCCGGCAACGACCGACCCTAGGCCATTATTTTTTAACGGCCCCCCTGCAGCTACCTCTTCACTCACCCAGCCTCTCCCTCCTCCCTTCTTCTTCCGGTTGCGTTTCCACACACGCGCGCAGGTGGAACTGCGGTCTTCGACCCGCGGTTAAACCATGACTAATGAACGAGCCCATCAGCTCCTGGTCCCTCCCCTCCGCCGCTTTTATCGCGCGGAAAAGGAAGCGCGAAAGGAAAACGATCGGGCCCAGCCGAGTTGAAATCGAGAAAAGATTCCCGAACGAGAGTGGATTTCGAGATTCGAGATTCTTCATAGGGGACAAGTCACAGTTTTTAATTAACCTTGATCGAGGAAACGGTTTGCGTTCGAAAGGAGGAAAATTTTATTCCCACGCGTTTTAATACGTCGAGATAACGGGACACTTGTTGTTCTACACTTGTGTGTTTGTATTTCAAAATTATTATTAAACGATATTCGAACATTTTCTCATCGAGTGTTTTTACAACGTAGCCTTAAAACGACACAATTGCTCGTTATTTGTCCTGTTTAGATTATAAAAATAATCGCTTGTTTACGCGTGTTTCCTTCGTTTGTTCATCAAGCAGCCGGGATGCGAAAAGAACTTTCCCTCCGCGGAGATAAATTGTTCGAATGAAAAAGCAACCGGATGTCTCTACCCTCCCCAATACTTTATTAGCGGTGTCCGCGAGCGCGCGACTCCGTCCCTCCGTAATTTAACTTTTAATTAAATTAGCCGCGGGTGGTCTTTCGCGCGCACGCGTTTCCACGTCTCAATTTTCTTTGAGCAAACCTCGGAACGGAAGAAGGGAGGGAGACAAGGGACAGACAAAGAGCGAGTAAGACAAAGGCGGAAAGATTCTTGAAAAATTATCATTAGATAAGAGCGGTCAGTGTTCTCGGAAGAGACCAGGCTGATTCCACTTACCAATTACGTTTCAACATTTCCTTGCCAAACACAATTCTAGAAATAAAACAAGCAAACAAACAAATCGAGAATAACTATTTTTACGTGGAATTTTTACCACCGTGGATGAAAGCGATGATATCTTTTCTTACAGGAAATTGTCCCCTGCGAATTAAACGTAAGAGATTCGAGTTGACCGTAAGAAGAAAGAAAAAAAAGGGTAGTTTCAAAGGTCAGTTATCCGGGCAGAGAATCGAGGGCACGCGTGCACCGTTGGGGATGAAAGAATTATTCCGAATTGCGGCCCGAAATCCTTGCGGATTAATCGAATCGAATTGGAAAGAACAAATTTCAAAGGGTTAAAGGAGGGGGGGAGCCGAACACTTTAACTAGAATTGCTCGATTGCGGAGAATCGAGTACGTGAAGGGAAATAGCGTATCGAGGCTGTCGAGCACGTAATTCGGTGGTGGATGGGGAAAGGAAGGGTGGATAGGGTGCTCGAGAAAGAGGGAGAGAGATCCACGGTCCGATTCTGCCACAATGCCGTTAAGTCGTCGCAAAAGGCGTTCCCCGAATGTTCTTGCCTCGTATTTACCTTTTATTTCCCCCCTTTCCAACCTTCCTTCCATCGAGTTTACATCGCTAACGAGGGACACCAATCGTTTCGTTTGCGAATCGACCGTCTTCTCCCCTCCTCCCTCTATCGGACTTTAAACCCTTTTTGCGATTCCTCGAGATCTGGAACCGGAGGAGGCTCCCCTTCCTTTCGAACGTCTTGCGAGTGCAAACGTTTATCTTGGTCGAATTCGTTGGAAAACGCGGCCGATGGTCCATCGTTGCTTCGAAATATCGTTTATCGCCTCTCTCCCTCTCTCTCCCCCCTCCCATTTGCATTCAACGAGAGAGAGTTTTTCTTTCATATCGAGGAAGGGAGGAAACCGAGGCCGAGAATAAAACGTTCCTCGAGAGGGGGGAAGGAACGTGGTAATGGAAAATTATTTCAAGGCATCGAAACGTGGCGTTCGAATATCGAAACGAAGGAAAGAAGAGGCGTTTGTATTATACACGAGGACTATAATTTCTCGGCTTCGAAATTGAGAATCGTTATTCCGCTCGAAATCGTATACTTGTACGCTTACTTCTTCAATAATTTCAAAAATCGGATCCAACGAGACTTTACGAATTTTTATAAATGATATACAAAAAAAAAGAAAATAAATCTCTACTTAAATTTTCGCAATCTCGATTCAATAAGAATAGTTATATACTTCCTGAATCTCCTTCTCATTTTCCGTATTTCCGTCATTTTCTTCGCGTATTCTTCGCATAAAAATCTGTCGGACTCGGCTGTCAGAAAACGCATCCACCGTAACCGCAACCCTTAGTCGACCGGCATTCGAGGAGCCAGCGAATAACTCAATTTCCGACGACTGCTAAAAATGGACGTAGACGCGGTAAAGTTTTATGCGGAATGCCTGTGGAAGAATCGTGCGGAGAGAGAGAGAATGGAGGGACGTTCGCTGGGGAATACCCAAAAACGTAGCGTACCGTAAAATGGCGGAACTTCGGCTCACGGGTTTGACCCTGGCATTTATCGCGTCGATGCACACTTTGGGAACGTATGCTGCCTCTCTCATGGGCTCGAGACACCAAGGAAACGAGATCATCCGTCCGGGGAACGACTCGGTCGGTGATTCGATCGTTAACGCGGCCCTCCATGTATCTGCATTGTCACCCCTGATAATGGCCTTCGATCGCCTCAAAATCTCTCCACGGTTCTTCCTTCCCGAGCGTATACGCCCGTTCCAGATAAGAACTTTGCTGGCATGTTTGGGGGGTCATTCTGGCCGAGAAATGTTATGCACGTCGTACAGATTCAGTCCTCGAGATATGGAAGATCGAGGGGATGAGATATACGAATGATGATTTCTTGATTGTTCATTGCTCGTTTGTGGAAAATTTAATCGACGAAGAGAGGGGAAATATTCGAAGTAAAGCGTGGATAAAGATTTAAAAAAGATGTGCACGAATATTTGCAGATATAATGATTAAAAGTAGTTAAGTTAAATCGATCATTGGAAATTATGCAACACTCTTCGAAGAATTCTAAGAATAACTGCTCGCACTTGGACGTAACTACTCGAAACTATTTTTTCCCTCACACTTTCCAAAAAAAAAAAAAAAAAAAAA
>NW_006264009.1:133389-138224 GCF_000469605.1 Apis dorsata
GTTCCCACGATCTTCTGGCTAGGCATCCTCCCTACAAGATGCTAAGCACGCGATACGGCGCGAAACGAGGTCGCCTCTCAATAGGTCCCCTTTTCAAGAGTGAGAGATACGGGGGAATAGGTATAGCGATTCGAGCGTCGCGATTCTAAAACGACGCGTTTCTAGACTCGCGCGGAATGAACGATGAATCGAATCTTCTGGCCCGGAGAACTTGTACACGCTCGCCTCGAGAATCCCTTAAATAAGTTAAAATCGTGGTTTCGTGGAAAGTGGGTCAACGGTATCCAAGGGAAGAGAAGCCCGGGAGGGGAACGTTAACGACGGGGAATCGAAACAAAGGCTAGGCGTATCCGATTCTTCCTCTCCATTCTTCTCCACCGCGAAACATCGTTACCTATCGCGAAAACTCTTCCATCCTCGAAAACAGATAGACACCCTCGATACCTCGATGGAGCTCTGAGCAGCATAATTTCTGACATAGAGTATCGAATATCGTTGGAAGGCGAAAAGTTTCGAGGAATCTTCAATTAGCCGGTGAGGAAAAGCGAAAAATAAAGAAGTGGGGGAGATGGGGAGTGTGGGTACGAGTACGAAGTTGTTCCTGCAAGCTCGACCTAGTTCCCCGATATAAACTCCTCCTGTTACGAAAGCGGAGGGACGTCCTTATCTGGGTGATAAGTCAAGGATGAATCCGTGGTTGACGTGGAAGAGAGAATGCAGCCAAGGCTGGCGCGATATCGAGCCCGAATCAGACCGGAAGCTGAGGGGGGGGCTCGACCGCGTTTCCTCGAGCGCGTCGATGCGTTACACGGCATTGCACTCGCCACGACCGAAGAAGGATCGTTCCTCCACTTTCGTTTCGATCGCTTTAACCCGGTCGTGAAATTTTCTTTCTCTCTCGAAAAGGTGAATCGAAGCGAAGATAGACGAGTAGATTTTTCTTTTCGTTTCGAAGAGGATTTGGAGGAGGTTGGACCGCGACTCGCGATAATCGGCGAGCCGCAAGCGTGAATCGTTGGCGAAACTGCATCGTGGCCGGGTAGAGTGCGGGCTAACGCAAATGCGGGATTAATCATTCAAGCCAGAATGGACGCGCGGTTTGCGAATTCGGAACCGATGGTTAATTACCGTCGAATCGAGGGGATCGAATCTCGTTTCTTCGCCTTCATCCCACCCACGTCATTCGAATCGAATAAGCGATTCGAATAAGCGATTTTTCTTTTTACAAGTTCTTTTTACGGAAAACATTTTTCTTTTCGATCGATTATTTTCACGTGTTTCGATATTCGATATATCCCGTTTTTCGTAATATCTGAAAACAGATATTATTCGGTTATTTGGTAAAGAGATTGATAACAGAGTTTCAGGATACGGTTAAACGAACGAAGTGATGTATCGACACTAATTAACCATCGGTGTTTTAAGGACATATATACGCGTGAATCCATTTTAATCCATTTCAAACAAGGAGGACAAGATAAAAATAATACGCGCGTTAATGAAAAATATGAAATAAATATATATATATACACGCGTCATAAACGTATTCGAATACATTAATGAAAAATTTATACTTCAATTAAAATTAATAACGTTTATCGTTAACAAGGTTAAATTAACTTGCGTTCAAAATTATCTAGCGTCCAAAAATTTGTAGAAGAGAATATAATATAACTCGTATACGGAAAAAATCTATCCTCCTTCGATCGAACCAACGATCATGCTCCAACAATGATCGAAAAAACGCATTATCATCCTCGCATTTCATCAACCGAAAATTGACAATTTCTCGTAACACCGTCGGCAAAAGCGAATTTAAGCGTCGTTTTTGCGTCAACGCAACGCAACAAAACGTAATCCTTTTATTGAAACCTAATAATTTGCACAGATAGAAGGAAAAATCCGCGTAACGATGAAAACTATCGCGCAAACCATCCCCTCCCCCCTCCTCCCTCGCAAGTAAATTCATCGTGGAACGAATCGATCGAGGGGATTTTATATCCAAACCTCTAGTACCACCGTGCGAGTATATCCTCGATCGCGCGGCCCAATAACAAAACGCGGGCTCGAGCGTGTCCTTAATTTCATCCGCGTTTCGAAAAACGTATATTTTTTGTTTCTTTTTTCTTTTTTTTTTTTTTTACAGGTCGACCGGCTTTATTTCAATTTTCTCGGTCGTTATCGAGGGGGCAGGGGAGGAGGGAAGAGGCGCGTCGTGTACCGCGGTGAAAACGGGAAACGAGAAACGTCTCCCCTCCTCCGTGTTCCCCCATGCCATACCACAATCGTTGCCTCTGTTCCACCGACGATAATGAATTTATGGTGGAACATTCTGCTTGTTATCGAACTTTGCTAAAATATTCGGGTACAAGACTCGATTTTTATGAAAGAGAGAGAGAGAGAGAAAGGAAAAAAGAGAATAAGAGCGTTATCAATGCAGCTTCTCGATTATTAGTTATCCTAGTCTTAAATATGTGTATATATACGAGGATATGTACTGGTCGTGTATTTTTACGATGGTTGAACGATTCGATGACAAATTCACGGGGGAGAAAATTAAGGAGAAATTTCGTTCCTTCGTTGTGGAACATTGGAAGGAATTTGAAACTCTCCTCTGCTATAGGATAGATCACTGCTTGCAATCTCCATAGTTCAAATTTTGCTCAGTCTTAAATATGTGTATATATACGAGGATATGTACTGGTCGTATTTTTACGATTAAACGATGATGACAAATTCACGAGGGAGAAAGTTCGTTTTTTCGTTGTGGAACATTGAAAGGGAGTTGAAACACTGCTACAGGACAGATTATTGCTTGCAATCTCCATAGTTCAAATTTTGCTCAGGCTTAAATATGTGTATATATACGAGGATATGTACTAGTCGTATTTTTACGATTAAACGATGATGACAAATTCACGGGGGAGAAATTTCGTTTTTTCGTTGTGGAACATTGAAAGGGATTTGAAACTCTGCTATAGGACAGATCATTGCTTGCAATCTCCATAGTTGAAATTTTGTCCAGTCTTAAATATGTGTATATATATATGAGGAAAGAAACTGGTCGTATTTTTACGACGATGATGACAAATTCACGGGGGAGAAAATCAAGAAGAAATCTCGTTCCTTCGTTGTGGAACATTGAAAGGGATTTGGAACTCGGTCTCCTCTGCTACAAGACAGATAAACCTCCGATCACTGTTTGCAATCTCCATAGTTGAAATTTTGCTTGCAAAACAGGGCGGTCGACGAGTGGCGAACCCTCGTCCACTCGAAACGACCGGGACGGGTCTTGCCGCGGCTTATTTATGAAAGTGGCGGCGGTGTGTATCGTCGGCATGCGGGGCCCGTTAATGAAACTAATTACGCGGCGCAACGTAACTGTGGTGGCTCGCTTTTACGCTTCGGATCACGATCGCCCCCCTCCCCTCTCCCTCGGCCAAAATTAATTGGATTACGGGCCGGTGTTTGCCCGTCTTAATGCCGACGGACGCGCAACGGTCCGATTTAATAAATCAATCCGCGCCTGCCCATCCCCCTACTACGAATTCGCCCCCTACACGAACTAGAACGTTATCGCGTCCGATTGCAATCGACCCACCCGCAAGCGCGCCCCCCCAACCTTCTGTAAACTGGTTGTTATTTCTCCCGCGGCTCGTTGCCCCCTTTCTCTCGAAACCTCGCTTTCGTTGGACCAGGCCGCGTCTCGAGATCCCTTCTCGAGAGAGAAATCCCAAGGAAACTCCTCGAGAAATTCCATTGTTACGATGAAATTCCGTTATTTTTCCAAACCAGCTTTCTCCTCCCCCTCCCTTTTTTTTCAGCGCTGACTTTTCCACGGCAGGATGTCCTTAATCCCCTTCTCTCCTCTGTCTATTTATGGATCAGTTTTTTTTTTTTTTCGTTTGCACTCGAATAGGAGAATGGGAGAAGGTAGAGAGAGTGTGTGTAACGCGGCTCTCTCGGTCGAGCCGATCGATCAAGGGGGTTAATCGGCGAAACGCGAATTCTCCAATTCCCGCGCGTGTGGATAAACTTCGCCACCGATAACGAACCAACATCCAACACGGGGACCCGGGTAGCAGTCTCTGTCGGCGTATCGATCGTCATCTGTCATTCAATGTCGCGCCTTTCCCGATACCGACCGGAGAGAGAGGAGGAAGGGGGAAGGGAGGGGATCTATCCGCCCTTTAATTAATCAAGATAACCGAGGTGTCTCGTTGGGATAAGAGAGAGAGAGAGGAGAGAGAGAAAAAGAAAAAAGGAAAAAAAAAAAAAAAGAAAGGAAGAGAATAAAAAGATTAAATCCATCGAGTCTCGCGAGCGCGTTAACGCGGCAGCGCCTCTTTAAACGTTTCCGTTTCCGAGTGGCTCTCGGGCTTGAAATTCCTCCTTTTTGGACCCACTTTGACGGCCAACGACCGGGCGAAATCTATTTACGGTAACAAGCTATACATATATATATATATATATACACACGATCACTGCAATTCCACACGATTCCACTATGCGTCAAGGATGCGCGAAAATTATTGTGTCGTTTTCCTGGCTACGGATTTCATACTCGCGCCGTTAGATTTATATTACGCGTTGCACGGGACATTAGAACATCAGAGATATCTGCGTTACGATTTGAGAGAGAGAGAGAGAGAGAAAGAGAGAGAGAGAGAGAGAAAGAGAGAGAGAGAGAGATTCGATCCGCAAAGGATGTTTGTCGACCGGCACCTATTGTTTCGTACGTGGAAGCTTCATAGGGGAAGCTTTATTTGCGTTATCCCAGAGAGAAAGAGAGAGAGAGAGAGAGAGAGAGAGAGAGGGCACCGTCTCCTTGGGGC
>NW_006264009.1:138340-144394 GCF_000469605.1 Apis dorsata
AATTTCTTCCCGCGAAAAATCTCTTGGTCGTGGTAGCCGCGAGTATTTGTACGCTTCCTCGATTGAAACAACCCTTCAGACGCCCAGAGTATTTCAGTTCCAGTTCCGATTTGAAAGAGAATCAAGGGAGAGGAGTATCCTGGAAACTTGCCAATTCGTGGATCTAGTCGAGGGAACGAGGAATATATTGTACGATTTTGAAAGATTGATATGGTGATGGGGGGAGAGTAGATAGTCCAAAAAATAAAATTTCAGAAATATTCAAATTTCTGAAATAGACATACTTTTTATTATCGTATACTTCTTTCCAGAAACGGATAATATTATACAATTATTATTATTATTTTTTCTTTTCAAAAGGCATCGATGCACGATATAAAATTTACTTCAACTTTCGTATCCAATTCTCTCTCTCTCTCTCTCTCTTATCATCGATACCACACTATATGCGATTTGGAAGAAGAAATGTTTATTTCCTGCACCATTCGTGGTTTCGACGAGGGCCGAGGATTCGGAAAGGAAACGTTGTCCGAAACGTGGAGGCGCGGTCGTCACGTAGCGAGGAGGCGGCGGAACGAGCGAAGGTAAACCGTATCGAAGGAAGGTGTCGACGGTACGATTGCGTGTGCGTTCGACAGGAAGCATACCTAATCGTTTGCTGGCAATTGTTCGCATCAACAAGTGGCAGAGCCGAGGAGAGAGAGAGAGAGAGAGAGAGAGAGAGAGGAAGGAGAGCGATACCTATCTGCAGCTTACAAAGGGTACCTCGGACTCGTACCGATACTTTGATGACAGACGAATGCACGCAACCGCGATGACGGCTGTCACGACAGCTTACCTGTCCACCCGTTTTGTCGGCCAATGGGTCTGAAATCGATACCATCCATCGTTTTATACGTTGGCTCATATATTTTCACGTTGGTGGAAAACATTTTTCGTTTTCGGCCGGAGAGATCCGTTTCTTTTTTTTTTTTCTTCTTTTGTAACCGCCTATCGGCATTTTGTGGTTTCGGATTCTTCGATATTCTCATAATATAAGGGAAAAAATTCGCGAACATTTGAGTTTTTATTAGGTGTAATAAGAGTATTAAGAGTATCGTTCGTGTTATTTCAATTCGAGTCAAATATCAGAGATGATCTCTTTAATTATTTATTATTAAGGAGAATATTTATTCTATCTATGTTTTTCGTAGATAAGATTGTGTCAATATCTTGTGGCTTTAAGTACAGTTTCTTGGCACCTTTCCATCTTGAATTTTTAAGTAGAATCTTGTAATAAAATTGTTTTTTATAATATACATTAACACGAAACCCATTTTAGTTTGAAAAAAAAAAGCGAATGGTCGAAGCAATTGCAATATCCATGGAATATGAAATACGAAGTATATTAAAATTACGTAACTTTCTGGACAGAACGGATAATCTCAATTTTCTCGACGAGTTCGGGGAAAGTCGCAAAATCTTTAAGCACTTTGCTCATGAATAAAATGCGGGTAACATTCTTTCCCCATTTCGAAACGTTGTCGCCTGGCCAAGATTGGACATTGCTCGCTCATAATTACACAATGTACAGAGAATATGGAAATTCTTGAAAATTAATTTCATTATACACGTCATAGAGAGCAGGAAATTATGGCCACAGAGAAGCCCACAGGCTGATAGATTATTTACATAAGCAGACATACCATATTAATTCCTAATCGTGGTTCACATGTACACGTTGTACATTAACTACTGCAAACTGTCGCACGAATTATCCGCGTTGCGTTACGTCCTTCCCTCCCAACCATTCAAACCACCTCTCCCAAAAACTTCTTGTCTTATATCTTACATTTTTCCATTCTTCAACGATATTTCATCAATTCAAAAATATTACACATCTACACCCCTCTGCTAATCAAACTTCCATCTAAACATCATTTATTCCGAGTTGTTCCACCGAAAGATGAATCAACTCACAATTCTTCGTCGATTCTCTTTGAGAGAAAAAATATTTCAGAAGAAAGATCCTTCTAAATTCCTCCTCCCCACCTTCGAATCGAATTCGAGATTCGAACTCGAGAATCGGATCGCTGTCGAAATATTTGGGTCGTCCCGATGTGCACGTGATTGCAAGCAGTATCGAATAGCTCGTCTCGCGTACGATAATGGGTCGGCAAACTTTGTCGTGTAATTGATCCGACGCTCGATAATCGTTGCACGCCCCCTCCCCCGTCGCGTGCAAAGTTATGTCTGCCGTCCAATTGTCCCCGTTTCCACGACTCGATTCGGTTGCTTCTCACGGATTCCGCTCGACATTCGAAGGCAAAGGTGGTTTAATAATTCCATTTTCCTCGGCCGCCCCAATTTTCGCAAACCGGCGATCTTAGGCATTAAACTCGACGACGCGTGCACCTGCCTCCCTGACGGAAGGTAGAACGTCAGAGTCGATATTTCATTGGAAATTATCGCATTCCGTTCCCAATCGGGAAAATTCAAAGGTGCAAAATACGTATCCAGGGATGCAATGTTTTAAAAAATAAGAATTAGAATGTCGTTATTATTTATTTCGTGACTCGTTTTTAAGTGGACACGTATATTTTCTTCATAACTCGTCATAAAAATTTATCCGATAGAGGGTTAAGCGATAAGTGGGATCAGAGGAATTCCAGTTGCGCTTTCCATCCGACGCTTTTTGATATTTGGCTTCTACGACGAGCAAACATTTCGTAGGCTTTACACTTTTACTTTGGAATTAATCCTGTTTGAGGAGTTTGATTAATCCTTTGGACTCCAATGTTGCATTATAACGTTTCGATTTAGTCTTTTTTATAAGATTTCTGACAGTTTTATTTCATTTTAAGTAAAATTAAAATTTCGAATGAATCGAATTTGTTTAACAGGTCAATAATCGGATAACAATCGATCAACGATGTTAAAGATTTGGATCTTATAAGGTGAAGAAATAAGAGAGGGACGATAGTAGTCCCCCCTCTGATTTCTGACAATTTTATTTTATTTAAATAAAATTAAAATTATTCAATTTCGAGCGAATCGATTAATTTAACGGGTCGATAATCGGATACCACCAATATTAGATCAACGATATTAAAGATTTGGATCTTACAAGATGAAGAAATAAGGGAGGGACGATAGTAGTCCCCCCTCTGATTTCTGACAATTTTATTTTATTTAAATAAAATTAAAATTATTCAATTTCGAGCGAATCGATTAATTTAACGGGTCGATAATCGGATACCACTAATATTAGATCAACGATATTAAAGATTTGGATCTTACAAGATGAAGAAATAAGGGAGGGACGATAGTAGTCCCCCCTCTGATTTCTGACAATTTTATTTTATTTAAATAAAATTAAAATTATTCAATTTCGAGCGAATGGATTAATTTGTTTAACGGGTCGATAATCGGATACCACTAACATTAGATCAACGATATTAAAGATTTGGATCTTACAAGGTGAAGAATAAAGGGGGACTACTATTGGTCCCTCCTCTGAGAAGGGATACGAATGCGTGGAATTTCTATGGAAGCGGGCAGCGCGAGGATTTCATCGGAATACACTCGTGAAAACATTATATTTGCCTCCGTGTCGGGGAAATACCATAGCTAGATATTTGCTTCCGTGTTTTCCCTTCTTTTCTATGTTTTAAATCGGAACGCCTAAGATTCCCCCTTTGGCTTACGGATATTAAATAAACGCGGGACGGACAAATATTTGACGAGAGACGACAAGAACGCGAGCCCTGCTAGTTAACCCAAGTATTTATTCGTTTACCTTACCAGCCGGCCCGCCAATTCTTTCCCTTTCTTCCCTTCCTTCGAACAATTTCAATTCTATCCCTTCCTTTTCTCTCTCTCTTCTTCTTCTTCGAGTCGGCATAAATCACTGACCGAAATTTCACTTCGCTTACCACCGATTATATTCCCTCGACTCGAACTCGGCGCGAACACATTTCAACTCGAGGAGGAAAATGGTCGAACGAAACGACGATTGGTTGGCTGGCTCGTCCAATGCGTTTCGAATTTCGAATTTTTCGCGAACGAGGGAAGGAAAGGGTTGAAAGGAAACTCTGAAAGGAAGGTAAAAAGGAAAGGTTCTCGATGATTATATACGGGAGAATGAGGTACGCGCGTAGTCGAGCGTCTAATTCGATCGCGTTATCCTCGTGTCATTATCCTTCTTCTATTTCCCTCGTTTTAATTCGAACGCCATCATTGTTCCGGTTCTCGATCGATATACCGATGATGAGAAAGATTCGCGAAGCGAATGGAGAGGAAGAAATTCATCTGATCCAATTATTGAAATTTTCCTCGATATAGATTAAGTGAATTCCGGCTAAACTTCTATTATTTGAATCAACGCCAAGTATATTTTACTCCGACTCCGTACGAACGTTATTTGTTACGTACGGAAAACAAACACGTAAATTACGGTAAATTAACGAACCGCATATTCCGAAAAATTAGATGGACGAATATAAATTGGATCCCAATTATCCGAATTCCAATTATCTCGGGCGAAAAACAAACCTGCAACACAGATACGGGCTAATCCGAAAAATGATCTACAACGTGTATAATCTAATCAAAAGTAATCGAACCCCTATCAACTTATCCAATTGCACAAACGCGTAACGAAATAGACGCTGGTACAGCACGAAAAATCATCTAAATATATAATTGAATCCATTCGAACTCGTATCAACTTATCCAATCGCACAAACGTGATATAATCCGAAAAAATCATCTAAATATTGATATACAATTGAATCAAACTTAATTAAACCTGAACCTCAACTAATCGAACGAAAAATCAGAAATAACGAAATAATTCTATCCAAACATGTATCCTCCAATACGAAAAATCATTTAAATATATATAATTGAATCTATTTAACCTGACCTCCTATCGTATCAACTTATCCAATCGCACAACACGTAACGAAATATACAAATGCAGTGATATGAAAAAATTATTTAAATATTGATATACAATTGAATCAAACTTAATCAAACCTGAACTTCAACTAATCGAACGAAAAATCAAAAATAACAAAGTAATTGGCAATCCTATCCAAATGTATCCTCCAATGTATTCTCCAATACGAAAAATCATCTAAATATATAATTGAACCCATTCGATCGTATCAACTTATCCAATCGCACAAACACGTAACGAAATAGACAAACGCGGTGATATAAAAAAATCATCTAAATATTGATATACAATTGAATCAAACTTAATCAAACCTGAACTTTAACTAATCGAACGAAAAATCAGAAATAACGAAGTAATTGGCGATCCTATCTAAACATGTATCCTCCAATACGAAAAATCATTTAAATATGTATAATTGAATCTATTCAACCTGACCTCCTATCGTATCAACTTATCCAATCGCACAAACACGTAACGAAATAGACAAACGCGGTGATATAACCCGAAAAAATCATCTAAATATATATATATATTGAATCAAATTTAATCAAACTCGAACTCCAATTACTCGAACGAAAAATCCAATATGCTCGTCGGATATAAATAAAACAAGAAGAAAGCTCTAAAAATCTGTCTTGGCCGCTAATAAGTTCGCCAGTTTGCGGCCACTGCATTGTACACGCGGCGGAATTTACAAGCGCGACGCGTGTGCTATCCAACGCTTCTTCAAAATTAATCGACGCCCCCTCCCCGCGATTCCGCGAAATTAATTTCAACTCGTTACCCGGCCAAGTTTCTCCGCCGTGAGACAACACACTCCGGACGGAATAATTCGATCGAGCGGCAGCAGCCGATGCACTTTACTCGCCTCAACTTCGGGAGACACGGAAAACACCTTGTTCCACCCCCTCCCCCGTGAATAATTCTTCTTCGCGCCGCGGGACGCTTTACACCGCGCGAGGGGCGCGTTGTTTGCATCCTCCTCCTCCGCGGTGTCGTCGAGCGCGCTTAAATCGCGCGACAAACTTGCACCGATCTTAATTAACCCTCGAGCGGCGGCCGCCTCCTGCCTTTCGTTCCTCGTATACACTCGTATACACCGCAAACGGCTC
>NW_006264009.1:144477-146670 GCF_000469605.1 Apis dorsata
CTGGCCCCCTTCTTCCTTCTCGTCGAACGAGCGCCGCTATTGTGGCCGAGAGCTTCGCTCCGCTCGAATGTTTCCAAACATTCTCGGCTCGAGAAAGGAATAGAGAGAGAGAGAGAAAGTTCGCACGAATATCTTCCTGCAAAGCGTGTATTTACTCGTCCGCGATTGTTATCGTCGATACGTGTGTTTTAAAATTTTCGGGTTCGTTCGTGTTCGTATTTTAAATCGATTTCTTTTGTATATATGATTCTCGCTTGATTTCTTTGATTTCTTCACGTCTTTTGTTGTTGGTCCTGTTGTTTTATTTTTAATTTAGTTTAATATTTCGTTTGCGCGAAAAACGATTAATCAATCTACTTTTGACACATTTCCAATCTTGTATATATTTATATATATTTATTCGATAGAGTTATCATATCACTTTTTCGCTTCTATATCAAGCCTTGACCGGGAAATAAATATATTCATTTCTGTTTACAAACGATTTTTACCGAATGATAAATTGGATAATTCCAAATAGATCGAGTTTAATTATATTCATTAATCCAACAAATTTTACGGGCTACACGTTATAATATTGATGGGCGAACACATATTCACGGGAATTTATGAAAAATATATGTACGTATTTGCTCGTCTCAAAATCCTCAGTCCAATTATTATTCCACGTATTCGCGCGAATACGCGGACGAGCACCGTTCCTTTCCACCGTTGCGTCCCGACCAGGCGAAATTAAATTCACGGATTCTAGGATCTCGAGATTATCGACGCGGTGTTAAACGTTTCGCGAAATGCAGATACACACAGTGTTCCTCCTCCTCGGGAGGAAGGAGGACGTGACACGCGTCGAGATCACCTTTTACGCCTCCCTCCCTTATTTTCCCCGCTGCACTCGTTGCACTCGCCCCCCAGAACCCCTGCGTTTTCTCCAGCCAACAGTTTCCATCGCCACCGCGATTTCCTCTCCAAACTCGGCCTCCCCTCCCTCCCCTCCAACGCCGGAACCGAGGTTATAAAGAGCCGCGTTTCCAAGTGTCGTGTCGTCTACGATCCTCGACGCGTTCCACCCTCCTCCCTTCCCTCCTTTGGCCGCGTTTCCACCTCGGCGAGGTGGAGAATCCGTTGGAATTGTTGCGCCCACGGTGTCGGGTAAACCGCGGAAAAGCGCCATTGTCTCGGAGTAATCGGTCGGAGAGAGAGAGAGAGAGAGAGAGGATTTCCGTGGAATTCAATGTCCGCGGGGGCTGTGATTGCGCACCCCTTCGAGGGACGATTCGAGGGACTAGGAGAGGGAGGGAAGGGTTGGCGGCGAAAAACGCGAAATAATTGCGGCCCGTCCCTCGAGATTGCTTCCGTCCCAGGATCGAACGTAGTTATTGGTTTTTCCTTAAGCAAACTTGGCGGTGGAGGTGTTCGCGCGCGTCCAACAGTGTTTCCCTTAATCGGAAATTCGTCGTGGTGGTCGTCGAAATTTCAAAGTACATTTCGATTTCCTCTCTCTTTTTCTCTCTTCATTAACGTGAAAATTTATCGCGGATCCACGATATTTGCGATGCGGAAAAAGTCCAGGCATAAATATTGGCTAGATTCCGTGTAAAGTTTATTTCACGATGGAAAGAGAGGAATTGCCGATTTTATCAAGCAAGAAGAAAGGGGAAGAAGAGAATTTAAAAGCAATTGTTAATTACGGCCATCTAATCGCTCGATTGATCGTATCATCGAAATATACGAACAGAATTGGTTGACTCGATTCATCAGAGAGATTCATTGTGCACGACAGCAATTCCAAGTTCAACGAAAACGGATACATAACGGATTCGGTTCCAAGATGTCGAACGTGTAAACCAACGCGATCCCTCGAAAAACCAAATCGACTTTCCGACCGTGTAAAATTTCCTCCGCCTCTCCTCCTCCTTCGAGATCGCTCTCGACTTCTTCTCGAACGTGGTTTTACACGTTCTCCACGTTACACGAGGATTACCTCCTTCGAGCATCTTCCTCGAATATCCGCCTCTCCTCGCGAATACAGACTCTCTCTCTCTTAAAATTTTCAACACCGGTACGAAGACGAGTTCGAGGAGGAAAGAGAAGAGGAAAGAAGGAAGGAGAGGAGAGAGGAGAGAGGAGAGGAGAGCGGACGGACAGGCGCGATTACCGGGCTGCCGATGGATCGAGTTTTTCCAGGCGACGGGG
>NW_006264009.1:147238-150110 GCF_000469605.1 Apis dorsata
AATCGGTCCGGGCATTCGTGCGGAACGAGCTTCCTTCCCAACGCGCCGCATCCTTCCACGACCCAGGTAAGGTAAGGTAAGGTAGGTATCGTTTCTTCGGCCCGGGTGATTGATGAGCCCTCCCCTCGTCTCGCCCCAAGCGCACGAAAAATAAAGCCTTCGATCGTATCCGCCTCGATTATCCGGCCGGCGACAATTTGACGTGTCGCCGAGGAAAAAGGTTCCAACGATAATTGAGCAGCCGCCTTCGACACGCGCGACACATCCGATCCCATCCGTTGTTGGGATTTACATCGAGGGGAGGTCATGATGATGATATCAAGACCGCGGTTATATTATACGCGCGAGGAGGGGGAGAAATCCATCTCAGCTTCCTCTCCACCCTGTATCCCCTCGTTAATGAGCGAAACGTCGGGATCTGAATCCGGATCGAATCGAAATAGAAGCGAGATAAATATTTTTCCCTTCGATTTTCGATACCCCCTCATCGAATATCTTTCTTACGATGCCCGGATGGAATCTGCCTGAGGAGAGAATCCCTCGGCCATCGTTATCATCGGGACCGAGTCGCGGAGTCGGAAACATTTGTTTGCCGTAGGGGGGAGGTCTGAACTTTGAAAGGTAAGAAAATCCCAGGGAGATTTCCTGCCCGCCTTTCCTATTGCTTCCGGTTGAGGCAACCACCACGGAACAAAGTGTATCACCGGTGGTCCAAACGAATTTTCGTGGATTCCGCAGACGGGCCGAGTTTTCATTTATTCCTCTCCCCTTCCCGTGTCCCGAATGCAATTTCGAGCGCGGCTCTTTCCCTCCTCCTTTCTCCTTTACCCTAGTCTAGTCGTTAATTTTCAAGACGATGCACACAAGATCCAACTGTGCGCGCAGTTGTGCGGATTCGAGGGGCACTTCGTTTGGGGGGAGGAGGGGAAGGCTCCAAAGATCCAAGAACGTGGTATTTCATATTGATGGAGAAGGAGGAGCAGGAGGAGGAGGCTGGCGCGGGCGCACCACGTGAGACACGTCGCTCGATAAGGCTTATCAACTCCTTAATTTGCCCTCCCACTCGTACATTACATCGCGCCGGGCGTGCATTAGACCGCATTACTGTTTGACGCGATCGATGATGTCGTGGCAAATGCAGTCCCACAGTCGCACGCGACTCGACTGCGGCTTCGAAGGAAGCAGCCCGTTCCTTGCTCCTATCGCAAATTCCGCGCAACACTTTTCTTCTTCTTCGTATATACCGATGCTAATTGTTATAGAATTTAAAGTTCACTGAAATTTTATATGTGATTTCATTATTGAATGTTGCCAGCAACATTAGTATTTCATAGTTGGTAGCTATTTGTTTCTCTTCGATACACGTATTTCAAATGTTTTATAAACAGATAACAGCGCAATCACGTATAATCAAATATATTCATTCAGATAAACCGTATATTTTTATTTATTGTTTTCCACTGCCCAGTCAACACTAATAATTTCCTTGCTCCACTTCTCCCCATCCTCTTCTTAATGCGGCCTTAATTTATTTATTTACTCATTTATAGGGCACGAGCTATTAATAACGAATATGTGAAAAAATTATTTTACATAAAGACACGGTGAAAAGACACGTGGTGTTGCGATGATGGTTTAATAAGGTTTGATACAATTTTTATGCACGAATGTGAATAAGAAGTTCGAGGTGTCTTGAATTTACGATATTGCGTTATTATTATTATAGTATAGAATTTTCGTATAAAAATATCGAGAGGATCGAGCAGTTCGAAGAAGGGATAGAATCGAAGAAATTTTCGAAACGCGTCACGTGTGTTTCAGAAACGTGAGAAGATTATTGCGATGTTAATTTACCCACACGCACAGATTTCCATATTGTTGCGCTATTAATTCGCTTTATCGTATTATTTACTTACGAGTCGGCCATGCGCGAGGGTGGCTATGCAACCGCGAACGAATAATCGGTTCGACAACGCGGAAAAGTCGGTCACAGCTTATCGAATCGAGGCTCCGCGGTGGATGGAGGCTGGATAAGCTAGCTGCTTCTCCTTTCGCCCATCCTCTCTTCCAGATCTTATCGCGGAATGCTTCGTGTCGTCGTGTCGAGGATAAAGATATCGACGATTAATTTACACCGCGTTGCAAAGTGATCCGGGCCAATGATACCGGTCCGCGAAAGCGAAGGGGCAAGATTACTAGTAGTGTTTTTATAATAAGTGGTTTCGAGATATCGAGGAGAGAAAAACAAAGATTAATCCTCGAATATCTCGTCTCAAGCGTGACTTTTCGCGCGATAATACGCGAGATCGAAGCTTACAATTCCATTTTACACTCGAATCGAATGTCTCCCGTTATGAATATTATGAATAACATCTAAATAACATCATTGTTTAATCGTTGTAATTATACTTAAATAAAATTTCCCCAATTTAACCTAACAATTTTATTTTCGTTGCAAATAAAATCGAAACGTATTTATCCAAAATTCCCAAAAAAAAATAAAATATAAATATTTCCTCGAACAAATATTCAAGAACAAAAAAAAATTATCAAAAGAAGGGAAAAAAGTGAAAATTGCGCGCACCCAAATATTTCACGAACATATTCACGCGACCTTCGCAATTTTTTTTTTAGAGAAAGAAAACTGAAAAAGGGTCGACGCTCGGGATTAATCGAACAGGTAACGCGAGATGACGCTTGAAAGGGGAGGGGGAGAGGCCCGATTCATAAAGCGGGGGCAAAGCGCGCCGGAGGCGATAAATTAACGGCAAGAATTATTATTGTCCCGAATAAACGCGGCTCGCAAAAGCGATATCGCGCGATCGGGTTTTGCAAAACCGGTCGCATAATTTACCAACGGTTGTAAATTAAC
>NW_006264009.1:150955-151528 GCF_000469605.1 Apis dorsata
AGACGCCGACCGTGGGTAGGCAGGTAGATACCGTTGAACGCACCTTTCCTCGCGCCGTCTGTCGCGGTTTCTCCCCCCCTCTTCCACCCCGTCGAACCGCCTTATTAACGAACGAAAAGAGGGGAACGAATTTATAAGCCGGCGCGGTTACACAAGGTCGGCGCGAGAGAAATACGCGAGATGTCAGAGATCCCCTCCTCCCTTCCCCTCCTCCCTCTGGGCCCACCACGAGCCGAGTCCAATTAGACCGTCTATGGATGTCAATGGTGCGTGTCCCAGAGCGGCGTGCCATTATGCAATTTGCGACGTCAGCCCGTCGCACCATGTTACACGACGCGGCCCTCTCTCCGTCTGTCCGTCCCCCACGACTTCGAAAAATCATCCCCTCCTTGAAAGAAACGAGGAGGAGAGGAAGAAGGAGGAGGGTTAAAATTTTAGGGAGACGAGTATAGACGAGGATAGAACGAAGCGTCTGTCGTCGCTCAGACGCTTCAAACATCGCATTACTGCCAACGGGAACGTAATCCCCTTTCGAGGCACCGTCATGAAAATTCTGTCTCGTCACAATCGGTA
>NW_006264009.1:151563-156097 GCF_000469605.1 Apis dorsata
GCCCCGATAAACGACACTTGTATTCCAAAGATCGACCCGGTTAATAAAGCGACGATCTCTCTCCCCGACTCTTCAATGTCAAGGAAACCAACCTCCACGTAACGGATAAGGGTTCGTATTCTCGAGAGGCGAGGGAACAATTAGACGGTTCCACGGATGTCAATGGGAAGAGAGCGAGAGAGAGAGAGAGAGAGAGAGATACAATGGCGAGACGCGACCTTTGCACTCGAGCTCATTGTCGTATCTATTACCGGAACCGGTGCGTTCCTCTTTGGTCGGTAACGGAAGAGGCGTGCACGGGAGGCGNGCAAATAATCCTCGCTCCTCCCCGATATTTGATTTCCCAGCTGTTTGCACGGCTTTAACCGTTTTATTGGCCTCGTTTAAGGATCCCGCGGACCATTCCTCTCTCCTCTCTCTCTCTCTTTCTCCTCTCTCGGTATCCCCCCGATACCGTTTGCCGAGCAAATCGCGGCTCCTCCACCACGTCGAGCTTCCGCCGGATTTTCCACGGCGGCGGCTGCTCGCTCGATCGCCTCCTCCTTCTCCTCCTCGTTCGAGAAAAATTAACGAGTGGAACGAGAGAGAGAGAGAGGAGGAAGAGGAGGCGAAACGTTTCTCGGGAGAAACGATACTTCGCGTTGCCCGCTCGATTGCATCTGCATAGGGAGGTAGTTTATCCGATGTTTCCTCCGGAAGGAAAGCAGATGGAGCCGCGTGGTGAATAGCGAGTTTCTTCGCTCGTTGAAATATATATATATATATATACATATATAGGGCAGCCGAGCGTACGATATTTGCATTTTATTTCGCCGTGGCAGGGGAGGGGGAGGATGGCTCTTATTAAATTAAGCTCGAATTACAGGCAATTTTTCCCACGGAATTATATTGCGCGTAGTGGAACGGGGCGATAATCGAAGGAATTTCTGTTGTACGCCACTTACGATTCGCTCTTCGTCGAAGGGAGGAGAACTTTGTACGATCGTTTTACGTTATCAGTCAGCCGGCGTGAAGCGGCCGTAAAACGTAACGGAATACTAGGCATAAAAGATATCCGAGTATCGGCCGAATCTTTTGCTTTCGATGTAAGATAACCGAGGATATCTTGGATACAACATCTCGGCCTAGCTAGACGATATTCGCGGAAAAATTCCAAACAAGTGTAAACGGATCGTTGAAACTCGAAAAGGTTCAAGCTCCGTTCATAGAAAGGAGATATATGAATATCTGTCAGAGGGGATGATGGAGAGGAACGTGAATTTCGTGCGTCGAATTTCCACTCGTTGCGCTTCGTTCTTTTTCTATCTTTCTTCCTTATTTTCTTTTTTTTATTATTATTAAATTATCCGTGACGTTACGGTGATATGATATCATACAGTGTGAGAAACGATTAATGAACACAGCAAATTGTTCCTCTCATTAAATCACAATGTATATAACGAAATTTAAATATAATAAATTTTGTGTTTATCGTATATATATTTGTATACTCTTGGGTTATTTATCATTAAATTTATTCTATAATATATCAATATATAACGAATGAGACTTTAGAGAACGAGGGATTAATTCCTTGTATAATACACGCTATTTAATAATTAATTCATCTCTGCTTAATCTACCGACCAACATTTTATCCGCGGAAGACGAAACGAAAGATCGTTTAACGATTCAATGAAATGAATGAAATATATCATATTCAACCGCGAATCATTTCTTCTCCGAAAAAGTCTTGCATCGAAAAGAATTGTTTGCATTTACATTTTCTAATCCTTTCCATTCCTTCTTCTGCGCACATTCTTCTTCTTCTTCATCATCTCCACGCAGAAACGCAACGATCAAATCAATTGAACGGATCGATCAATTCAGAGAGAGTCGAAAACGATACGACGATATCCTCCGATCCCTCGACTCGGCGCGATCGACTCCACCGTTTACACCGCCTCACGTTTCCGTTTGTTCTCGCGCGAAACGATATTTGCAACCGAGTTAAAAGCTTGTTCCTTGGACGAGGTTGATTCCATTGAATCGTCCGCGATTCAGAGGCGAAGGAGGGCCGCTGTTTCGCGATGGGGGGGCACAATAAGCAGCACGCGTGATTTCCGTTTCATTCACGCGCGATGTATAGCGGCAAAAGGTGCAATCAGGCAAACCGGCGGCGTCAATAGACGAGTGGCGCGGAGGCGAGGAGGAGCGCGGATATTGCGTGACCTTCGCCTCGCTCCGCTCGCCGGAGAGGAGAGCGTGGGAGGAGCGCGCGATGCCCTCGGCGCGGCCTGCTGAATTTCAATTCGGCGAAATTCGAGGCAGCCAGACGCGGTACGCGACGCGAAATCCTGATCGCCCGAGCAATTAGTGGCCTCGGTAACCGATCCTGCGCCAACGATTCCTGACGAGGCCGAGGATAACCTTCCGCCCCAATCGATTCCGTGGCAAAGATTTAAACCCCTCCCTCGTTCCAATATTTTCCAACTACGTGGATAATTGACACCATGAACCACCTTCATTTTCCAAATCATCCCCTCTTCTACCCCGCATTTTTCCTTCTTCGAGAATCGGTGTTTATCGCCGTAAAACTTCCGAGAATGCGATCAATTCTTTATCGAATGCCGCGATCGATTGTCGCCGAGGTAAACAATTGGCGAATGCGAAATTCGGGGGACAGACTCGTAAGTCGTCGATCGATGACGCGTTTTATGAAAGTTCGAAGTTTTATAGAAGATACGGGGCAAGCTGACTGTAATATAACGTCCTCCCCCGCGAAAGAATGACCCGATATTAGCCGGGTAACCCGATAGAGCGAGATTTTTACTCTGCAAGGATTCCAATAGAGAGAGAGAGAGAGAGAGAGAGAGAGAGAAAGTTTCTTCCGGTTGGAAAACTTTCCGATCGGTCGACAGACGCGGCGGAGCCTCGTGGAACGAGGGGGAGAGGGAGAGCCTTAGGAAGGTGGCCAAAACAGAGGAGGAAGGGGAGGGGCGAGGTCGAAAGAGCCGGAAGCGGAGGGTGCGCCTCCGAAAAAGAAAAAAAATTGATATTCCGTCGAGGTGGTTCGCGTCTACGCACGAATCCGCTTTTCATCTCGCCACGGAAAACGCGCCAACCCTTCGCGTGCGCCAACCCTCGTTAGGACCACCCTCCCTCCCCATCCATCCATCCATCCATCCCTGTGTCCCTTTGCGCTCGTCCCCCGTCGTCGTAGTCGTCGACTCTTTCCCTTCTCTCCTCCTCCACGATCGCCGTGTTTCGCGATTCGCAATTTACTCGGGTTCGCGTAAAAATGAGTGCCGCGTGGCACGTATCCATCGCCCCCCTCGTCCTTTCTTCCTCCCCTTCGGGGGAGGGATTTCGCGTGTGCGCGCGTGTAATAATCGAAAGCTTGGACCGCGGCGTTTTCGAGGGTGGCATTGATTTCTGCTTACCAAGCTCGCAAATGGAATTTAAAGGGTGTCTTCCATTTAAACCTCCCTCCGCGTTTACGTTAATCACGTTTTGTTTGACGAGATATGCAATTTCTGTTTACGACTAATTGCACTTCGAGTGGATCATTTTCCTAATCTTCTTTGTAATTTTAATATCTCTCGTTCGCGAAACGAACTTTTTCAAAAAGTATATATATTCCCGTCTTATCGGTATACATAAATAAATACGCGCATCACGCCTGCAAGAAACTCCACTGCTCGATCCTTGCCGCCAATACACCAAGCCATCCACTCTTCAAAGAGAGTGGAGCTTGGAAATTATCCCCGCGCGCGATAAAATCACGAGAGGAATACGCGAGCGGAAACGAGCGTCCAATAAACACGGCTCGCATCTTCACGGATCGTGATTCGTGTTTCCGCGATGCTCGTAAACCGAGGGGAGAGAGGGGTTGGCTCGGCCGGCCATACGCGGAACGGCCATCTTCTTCGCGGGATCCGTCGAAAACGGTTAACAACCGCCGCCATTTCTCGCCGTTAACTTAACTCAACTAACGCCATTTGCCCTCTCCACGCGTGCTTTCCCCTTCAATTTTCGAACGACCTTCTTGCGACGATCGCCTCCCTTTCTTCCCTCCTCTCCCTCGTCTTCCACATTTTTTCGCGAGAAAAAGAGGAAAGAGAGAAACAGGAGAGAGGAGAAAAAGAAAACCTCTGATATTTAACGATCGGGGGAGGAGGGAGGGGAAAAAAGACAATCGCAGAGGGCAATCGGGCGGAGAACGGGCCGCTTTTATTCTGCATCCCCTGGACGGGGGATAACGATCGCGGAAGTCGCGTCACAGCCGTGAATCCATAATCCAAGCGAAGGGGGATGAAGAGAGAACAGAGAGAGGAGGAGGGGAAAAGGAAAAAGATAATCAGCCGCATAAAAATGCATCGAACGAACGCGTAAGTGGGCCGATGCTGAATACTTAAGCGCGACCGAGGGGAGGGGGGGAAGCGACGCGGGCCGAGTGGCCATAATTTACGGCCAAGTTCGCCGTTATAAGGAGAACGGGGGTGTGAAACGAGAGAAAAAAAAAAAAGGGGGGGAATCGATCGGTCGTAAATCG
>NW_006264009.1:156305-158820 GCF_000469605.1 Apis dorsata
AACGCCCGCCGATTATATAACCGGCACCATGTTTCTAAACGACACAAGACGGCGAGAACTAAGAGATTCTGCGCAGATTCTTATTCCCACCTCGATATAATCCATCGATCGAGTCGAAACGCACTCGACGAATGGGCATTCGATCGTTGGCGAACGTACAAGTTTACAGCGTGCACTTCGTACATAGCGTTAGCTTCAACTGTTTGTGCAACCCGTTCAACGCGAACAAAGTAATAATAATACCGGAGGCAGGGAACAACCAGCGCGCCAGTGTAAACGCGGCATAAGGCACAATCTAACGAGAAGTTCGAAACAGTTGGTAAACTATCGCGGATATTTTCGTGAACAGTGAGCATTTACGAACAATGCTCGCCGCTCAATGCTTTTGCAACTCGTCCCGAACTTGGCCAAGATTCTTCCGCCATATATTCGCTAAGTTAACACCTTTGTGAACCCGTGCGCCACGAATTTATATGATTGAACAATATTATTCGTCTTTCTATGTAAATCATTGGATCGATGCTTTGTAATATCGCTTCGCGAGCGAAAATTCCTCTTTACGTGAGAGTCGATAAGATATTGAAAATGAATAAAAGTTTTTTTTAATTTGCGTGCGAAATCGTTTCGAAGCGCGTCGGGATTAAGCGCGTCGACGTCGTTTTCCGCTTCGATACTTTACAGGAGTCCGTTTGGATGCGTGATATAAGCCCGTTCCATTACTGCACGACCGAGCACCGACGTTGATCGCATCGCGAAACGTTCCCGAAGGATCGATAGGACGATTGTGAACCAGTTTGTCAGCCTCGTCTCTCCACCCTCCCTTCGAATATTCTTAGCAGGATCGTGAACGATTTCTACCTTCCATCACCCTCCCCCTCCGTTCAATTATCGTGGCCCGATATGTGTACGAGATATAAATTCGAAACGGAGGAACGAAACGTCCTCCACGTGAAATCTTCATTTCCAACGGAGTGGACGAGCGAAACGGGTTGATCGAGCATTCAACGAGTCGCGTAACGCAACGTGACTGGCTATTAACCAAGTCTGACCAAGTCTGACGCTAATTGTCGCGCAACAACTCGGAGAGCAGCATTGTTGCTTGGAAACGACGCGAAGGGAGTCGAGTTGGGAGTGGAAAGTTCACTTCGGTGGAGAGACGAATTCAAGAGTTTCACGAGAAAGGTGAAAGCGATGAACGATACAGACGACGTCGTTGACGAGCTCGTCATTTTCTCCAACGAGCGGTTCACGCGCGAAATTGAAATCGAACGAGAGAGAGAGAGAGACTTCTTCCTTTTTTTCTCTCTCCAATGCATATTTCGCTCGAAATATCGCTGCGAGACTTTGCTTGTCCTCGCGGATTCCAGCAATCTACCCTCGTCTTCCCGTAAACTCGGAAAATGGGAGAAGAAGGAGAAACGAAATAGGCGAAAAAAGCGAGGAACGGAAAAACGCTTGATGCACCGCCGTGGAAATTCGGCTCTGCGCATAGGCCGGACAGTCGATACAGAAGATACGAGAATGAAGGAAAGAAAAAGGAAGGAAAGGATAGGTGGATAAATTGAAGAGAGGAGAGGGCAATTGGGAAGGGAAGGTTAAATAATCTGGAGAACGATGGAGAACGATTCTAAATTCCTGAAAGATTTGTACCGTGCATACCGTGGATGATTAGATTGGATGGAAGATTGCGGCATCGAGTTCAAAGGGGTGGTACAGAGAGGGGGGTGTCTTTAGTGAATTTACGGTTTCTCATTCGTTCGTTCGGCGGATTGCAAGGACGACGTTTTGATTAGCCCCGAGCCAGGGGTACTTGGCATCGATCGGGTCTGTGTACTTGGCAAGAGTCCTAGAAAGCGGGGTTGCGACAGGTAAAGCTCGACTGCCGCATCCTCCCTCCCTCCTCCTACCTAGACGACCCTGTCTCTTTTTTGCATCGTCTACCACTCGTGCCCGATCCACCTACAGCGACGCGCAACTCTCTCTCTCTCTCTCTCTTTCCCTTTTTTCCTTCTTCCAGCACGAGAGAAAGGACGCACGCGATGACTCGGCTATTCGAGCCGCGTCCCGATCGAATTCAATCTTTTAAACGAATCTCCGCCGAGGAGAGGGATGCATTATGGATCAAACAAGGCCGAGACGACTTCGACTTCTAGAAATAGAGAGACAACACGTCGGTCGATCGATCGGTCGATCGATCGTGAAAATATTTCCACCGCCTCTCCTCCACTTCGGGATAAATATTTGACGTCGATGCGTTACGTCCGTCTTTCTCTCTCTTTGTTTCTCTCCGTGGAGAGAGGAAGTAAGAAAGATGGATGACAGTCTCCGAAAATCCCTTATCCTTTCGTCGGCATAGAACATCGGCCATATAGAGATTCTCTTCTCCCCCTCTCGATGGATGGAAAAAAAAGAAAGAAATCAGAGAGAGGACGCTGTTCCTCGGACGCAATTTCCCCGGTGGCCGACTTTCCAACACACCCGCCAACGTTTCCACCCCCCCCTACCCCCTCCTCCC
>NW_006264009.1:159052-170451 GCF_000469605.1 Apis dorsata
ATAACTTATAATACCGCGCCGTGAATTCGCTAATACCTGGTGGCTAATAAATCACGCGGCGAGTAGTAGGTAACCCACGGATCCCGCTGTTGTTGTCGATCCGTGGTAGCCTTAGTCCCAGCTTCAATTTCTGCTTTAAACTCTCTCTCTATCTCGAACGCTCGAGAGTTCGAGTTGTCGCGTTGTGGCTGTGAACGCGTTCAATTTTCATAGCACGAGCCGGTATAACGGCCGGTGTTTCCCTTGTAATCGTGTGCAACCGGCGGATCCCTTTAATCGTAGATTTAACCACCGCGGCCAACCTCCATCGTCGTCGTCGTCGTCGTGGTTCCACGTTATTTTTGACTTTGGCGTTAACGTTAATTTGATAACGAAAATTGGATAAGTTTCGGATCGAATATACCGGCGGTGGTGCGTCGCTTTGACTCGGCCAACGTGCCCTCATCATCTGACGGTTAAAAGTGAAGAAACCTTGTTAGACTCGTACGTAAATTGTCAAAAGTGATTATTATTATCTGATATCATACAACTCTCGAGAACAGGTGTAGTAAATGGTGAATTTGAGTATAATTTGTAGTAGTTGTACGGATAATTTTTGTTAAAAAAATAATATTACAATGTCGCTACCAAATATGGTTTTTCTTCCTTTCTTTTTTTTCTTTTTCTTTCCAAGAATATGTGGAATATGTTTCTTCGAATCGAGTATATCGCGACTATATTCTGTTCACGCGAAGATATCGGTAATCTTCTTCCAAGAAAAATGGAAAAAAGTGGGGAAGATAGTTTCCAAGTATCCAACTTTTCATTTGCAACGTCATTTTTAAATTTCATTCCATTCTTCGCTGTTCCACAATCTATCGCGTCATCAAAAAATCGATCCACTTGATCCACATCGGGGATTCCCTTTCTACGTTACCTAAGTGTTCTCAGGCTTTTGCTCATCCATCCGCATCGCGTTAAATTAATAAATAAAGATTCTAGTCGAGATTGAAATTAATCTGCGTCGTCGTCCAAACGTATAATTCCATTCCAGACTTTCAATAGTTTCAATACTCTCGATTCATTAACATCGTTCGACCGCAAAAGGTGAAACTACAAAGCTCGCCGTCCTACGACCGCGTGCGTTCATCCGCTCGTTACCACCATCACGGTCGCGGTTACGACGGTAATCGCAGCATCTGTTGCTTACGTCGTTTCTCCCATTACGCTTATGAAATGATGCATAGAAATACACGCGAGGCTCGCACACAAACACGAACGCTCGCTCGTCCACCGTGTGCACGCGTGTACACGCACACCGACACGGACGCGCGGATGAGCAGCGCATGCGTAAGAGTCGGTTACTGCGCATTTCGTTTAGAAAATACACACGGACACGCCGCTATTCTTCGTGCTCGTTTGTCGAAATCGATACGCGGTCTGCATATATCGAGCGAAGGTAGTGATTGCGGCAAAATCGAGGACCCAATCCAGCAGTTGGGATGTGCAACGAACCCAAAAATAATGGAAAAAGTTCGTATCTGTTCGCGAGATACAACAAATTTATATATATATATCCTATTACTTTTATCGAACTTTTATTGAAAATACGCATCTTCTGTTTTTAAACGACGCTTGTAATCGATGCTTTGTCGGTTGATAAATGGTGAATGGTGATTATATTGTCACTGATCTCTTGAAAAGCTTGCTTCATTTTAAACAGTTGTATTGTACCAACAAGTATCTTCACGAAATATAAAATAGATTTAAATTCGAGGGAAGGGATGAAGAATCTTCACGAATCCATTCGTTGAAAAGCGTTCCGTTTAAAAATTGCGAACAGAAAAACAAACGAAATTCCTTTTCTCCAATATTTTCGAGCATCAATTTCCTATATAGAGTTACGAGAAATTACAACATTTGTATACACGACTTTACAATTTATCACGCAATATATTCATCTCGAATCATTCGAAAATAACTCTTCAAAAATATCAGCCAACCGGGATCAAAAAATCAATCGTACGTATGTGGCCTTTTCCCTAAAATTTCTACTCTCCCTCCCTCTCTCCTTCCCCACATTCGACGAGACAGTCAAGTTTACAACGAGTTGCGTAGAGGGAGGGGGAGAGGATGGACCGTGTGTGCGGACGGATTACGATATCGACGTTCGTTTAATCGCTCCTTTCGCCGGAATCCGCGCTATCGAAACGAGCGACGACACACGGGCGAGGAAGCGGAGCTGACGCACGAGGGAGCTTATAAAAGCGATTTAAATAAGTTATACGAGCGGGCGCCCAGTTTCACTCGGTCAATTTTACGGACGAAGCGAGGCCGGCCGCTTGTGCCGGCGTTGAAACAAAGGGGGGAACGCAAAGGAAAGTTTTGCGTCGAGTGCAGAAGCGTGTTTTACCATCGAAATCGGATTTGAGAGCAGCGCCGGTTGAATGTACATCGCGCTTGTGTGTGTGTGTGTGTGTGTGTGTGTAAGAGAGAAAAAAATTTCTCTCTCTCTCTCCGGTTTTGAAACGAGCCACGTTGTAAACACGGCGTGGTCGATTCTTCTACGATTAATATATGTATATATCGTCTTTCGATGTCCCTCGAGATTTTTTAATTTCCCTATACGATTCCTCGAATCGTTGGTTATCTCGATTATAGTGGAACGAAGCGGAAATTATTGCGGCCCTCGTTGTGCAAACGAAGAGAAATGGGATCCTTTCTCGAATAGAAATGACACACGTTCGAATAAAGGATAGATAAATCTTAAACGATCAGATTCTCTAATGGTACAAATATAGTTTGTAATGAAATTCAGACATCGATTTCATCCCTTTTTAAAGTTATCGTTTTTTCCAGAAGCGATCCCTTTTCACGAAAGATGAATCGTACATCTCGATTAGATACACGTATTAGATACAACGAAATATCTCTCGCGTTACAAGAAATCCAATTAGAATCGAGTACACGATCGAATTTGTAATCGAGCGTGAACAAGGATACGCTCTATTTCTTTATATACGATTAAAAAACGGAAGAGATAGATCTCCAGTTAAGCAATTTTTCTTCCCACCTTCTTCTTTTTTTTTCTTTTTTCCTTCCAACCAAATCCGTCAACCGAAGAAACACTCGCTCTGATCTAACCCCTTCGATTCCTTCGATCCACCTTTCTTTCGCTTCCCCTTCTTCCCCGTATTTGATGGCCGCCACTCGATCCCCGCCCGCCTCGAATTACCCTTCGCATTAGAGAAACGGAGGCTGAGGGAAGGAGGGAGGGAGGGAGGGAAGGATCATTTGCGAGAATTAGACGTCACCGAGGTTGCACGAGGTTCCAAAGGATCGTCGGTTAGAAGAACGATTTCTTTGCCTCGGGTACGACGCTCCTCCTCCTCTTCGTCCTCCTAATGACCCGACGAATCCCTCCCGCTTCCGCTCTCCCATTTTTGTTCCAGTTTATATCGCCGCCACTTCGATATCGCTCGCGAGGAAACTTTGCGCCTCTGGCCTGGATGTAAAAGAGTAACGAGCTCGGTGAAAAATTAAACGAGAAGTGTCTGGTGGATTCGATCTCTCTCCAACTCTCCAAAACAACTCGGCTAAAACGAAACGAAACGAAACGAAACGAAACGAAACGAAACGAAACGAAACGATGAAAGCCATTCGCTTCTCTCTCTCTCTCTCTCGAACAAAGTCCCAATTCCGTCATTGTCCCGCATGTCGCCGGGTGGAAGCACCCGGCTTCGAGTAGATAAATGTTGCAACAAAAAGGAGGACAATCGAGGAGGGGAAATCGCGGTGCTTAAAAGTGGCGCGCGAACGAGCGCGAGGAAGGAAGAGAGTTTTCTTTTCCCGGGGATGTAAAGCATCGTTCCGCTCACGACTCGGGGCGTCGAAAGCCATTTAGATAATAAAATGCAGTTCGGTGATAAGACGGGGGTCGTTTGTTTGTCGCCCTCTCTGCCGCGTTTATTCGCGGTGGACAAACGACGACTCATCCGTGTCGGGTGATAAAGGATCATTTAATGAATATCGCGTCGATATTTTATAATAGATGGAAATGAGAATTTCACGTTAAATATCAATCTGAGATTGCATTAAGTACGATCTTCTACTAAAAATAATTTAAACAACTGCAAATCTATAACTATATCCCAATCTTTTCCTAATCACGTTTGTAATAACAACAATAAATTTAAATTACTTGTGTTCAAAATTTGTGAACGCAAACGTACACAAAGAAACAATGGATTCAAGATTGTTCGAGGAATCCTACAGAATCTTGTTACAAAAATATACGCGTTAAACGCGTTTCGTTTATATATATACTTTCGATTATAATCCAACGTTGAATTTTTCACGCAATTTTCCCGATCGAATTTATCCTCGTGAGCGATCCCTCACCGCGGCAATAAATCCGAGGATTGTGGAAGAAGCACGCGCGACGCTTGTAAAATACGCGAGAGAATCGATTCACATCGGTCTAATTCCTAGCCCCGTTAGGAAGCTACGCTCGACTTTTCCGGAATTCCATCGTGCGCCCGTTCGCAGTCTCTACGACCGATGCTTCCGTTGGTCGAAAGCGCAACCCGAACAAATTCACTTTCCAACGCGGTATCGCGATCATCGGTGGGGCGCGAGGTGCGAACTGGGCGTTTACGCGTGCTCCTCGTTTTATCAACGATCGTTCCTCCAAGAACCAGTTCCTCGAGGGATCGATCGGTTAAACACGTGAAAATAGCCTACGGTTCCAAAATTAACGCGGAATAAATTTTCCACGAATTTTAATTATCCGCGAAATAAAACTTTCATTTCGTGAGAGTTACTACCCTAAAATTTATCCCTCGATAAAATCCTCGACAGTATTTCTCTCGGAACAATTGAGACCGAGAGTAATGGTCGCCTAACGAAGAAAAATTTTTACTTACTGTAAATGTACGAACGAAAATCGAACGATATATACCTTATTTGGAAATCGAAAAGATTTAGAAGAAAAGAGGGGGGGAAAAAGAGAAGAGAGAGAGAGAGAGAGAGAAAAAATGTATACGAGAGGTGGTAGCTGGAAATGCAATTAAATCGGTGACGGTGTATTCAGAGGCGCGATACAATCGAGGAGAGTGGCGAACGTAATCCCAGGCGTGCCGTAGTTCTTCTAGCCCCCTCCCCTCCCCACGAGAAATCCGGCTTGTTAGTCGAATGAATTTCATCTTTGCGGATTAACCGAACGACTGCCTTCTCATTCGATCCTATTCTTCGTTCCTCTGAATCGTTCGTTGAACCGGTGATTGTTATTCTTTTCGAGGCTCTCTCTCTCTCTCTTTTTCTCCACTGTTTTTCCCCCGTTTTATAGGTCAATTCCATCGTGGCGTGTCACTTTGCCTGGACATCCGCGAGGGAAACGTCTGAGAAACGCCGAACATTAACCTAATCAGTTTCGCAATAACGATAACGAGCGGTGTCCATTAACCCGCGAGCCCTTATTCCCCGGCCGCCAGTTTGTTGAAAGCTGCTGCTTTTCACCACCATCCGAGGCGAGCCAATGATCTACCACGTAGCACCACCACATGCTCTGTGTTTCTATCTGATGGTTAGTGGCACACGTGTGCCCGTTTCGTTACGTCGAATTAATTTACCGCGAAATGCACGTTTCGTTCATGAGAATTAAAGTGTTTGCGATTATTCTTGTGACTTGTTGCTCGATACGATTTACTGTTACTTTTTTCTTTTTTTCTTTTTTTGTGAATTTTCTATCTATAATGATTCCACGTTCCAATAGATTAGAAAAATTGTAAAAAGTTTTTCGAGCATATTAGAATATAAAAGAAGATTAAGAGAATTAATCAGCGAATTTATGCTAGTTCGAGCAATCCTGGTTTATCTCGACTTGCAGGAAGGGGGATTAGCTCGAAACGAAATTTGGTTGATCATTTGGTCACGAAAAGTACCCATACTCTACTTATTACCTCGCATCGTGTCAAGGGTTTATGACACGCTTGTCACAACCCTTGCTCAGAATACAAATGTCATATCCTGCTTATCTCGGCACGCACGCAATCTCTCCCTGTCATCCGTTTCTAGAATTCGAGCTATCATAATCATTTTCGATATTTAATATATTCAATCGCCAATCTTTTTTAAAAAAAAAAATTTAACATCCCTTAATTATCCACCGAAATTCTTTCCATTTCTTTCGATTGAATTACTCGCGCCAGGTAATTTATCTCTTAATTAACTCGATGATTCGATTCTTCCCGGGCGGAACAATCAAACAAATTAGAAGGAACAACATCAACAACCCCCGGATCCCAACCAGGGTGCGTGAGACCCGAGTAATTGAAATTACCCGAAATTATCCGAAATTACGAAAATCTAACTCCCTTTCCTTTTCTCCCTTTCCTCTTCTCCCCCCTTTTTTTCTTGCCCTCCGGACCACCATCACCACCAAAGAGCATCGCGATATTCGCGAACGAATTCTCCCAGGCGGAAAGTCGACCGCGATAAATTTTCCAATTGGGATTAATGTCCTTTCGCGATCCCGTAATCCCCTAAACGCCGTTATCTCCTTGCCCTCCCCCCCCATCAACAGTCACGAGAGAGAGAGAGAAAGAGAGAGCTGCCCGGCTGTGAACCGTTCTCCACCAATTACCCCGCGGGGTCTAGCCTAAATATTATCTGTGCAACGGGTGGGACGCGTGTGTACATACAGGATAGGATGCGTTTGAAACGGGTTCGCAGGAATAACTGTTGGTTGCTTTCGATAGGAGGGAAATAATAGGGCAGGCAGGGCTTGGTCGCATGATCTCGAGCGGGGAGGGGGCATAAAATTAATTTCCCCCGCTTTGTTCGGGGCGAGATAGGGAACCAAGGTGCAAAGCGAGGTATTTTTTTGTAGGTAAAAAAAAAAAAAAAAAGAAGGTAATTTGTGTAAATAAATAAACTTGTTTATCTATACTATCGGCTCGTTTAGTTTTTTTTAAATAAATTGGACGATTTATTAGTCAAAGGTGTTCGATTCGAAACAGGTGTTCAACTAGGACGGGAAAATAAATTGCTTCGCGACGTTAATTAAATACAAGTAATTACAATATCTTCGAGTAATTTATTTTCCATCGTAGCTCCAAAACGACCTTGAAACGATCTTTTTCTCCCTCTTCTTTTTTCTCTTTTTTTAAGTATATATATATAAGTTAAAATCGGTACGTCAAACGTATTATCTCGTTGACTATGAAACGAAGGTGGCCGTATAATACGTTTCTCTCAACCTCCGCTGGAATGTCGATTGTTCAAATTTGGTTATTCAAATAACCGATTATCCGAACGTAGGATGAATACGTGATTAACCAGTGTAGCTAACAATGTTTGCATTCTGCAACACGTATATCACCCGACGATATATAAAACAATTAATATTCACTCTACCTATCTACGCCCCCTCCCCCCTTCTAAATTCTCTTTCCGTGATAAACCTTCGTATTCGTAAAACTGTTCATCACGTTCCACCACACCGAATCATTAACATACCGTGGATGGATGATACCGACTAAAAATCTCGACGCGTGTTCCGGAAATGGTGTAGAGAACTCACCATTTATTCACGTCACGCCATATTTTATTTCAATCTCATCGTCTATCTCATTCTATATATATATATATATATATACATAGAAAAACCGAATGGCTTTGATCGATTCGAATGAGAAGGTCGAAAAGCAACTCGAGATCGTGGTTTCGACAATCGACAGTCGAGCTATTTTCAGCTTGCGAAGGGATCGACGAACCGACCGCTTCTTCCACCCGGCTGGAGACAACGCGTTAAACCAGTCTGACCGACGATTAACCCCGCCTTGCCGGGGTTAACACGCGCTCGTTATTTTTATTTCGCCGATCCTCCTCCTCCTCCTCCTCCTCCTCCTCCTGCTCGTTTCGCTCGATAATTATTCTCGCCTACGCGAGATATCACACGCGCACAGTTTCGCCCGCCTATTTAAAGGCCGGCTTCATTAGCTCTGTTTGTCGGGAAATTCGGGATCACGGCGCATTGACAAACCGTGGGGAAGGAGGGAGGAGGGGGGAGGGAATCATTTATTCGACCGGCCGAGAAAATCCATCCCCCGATATCCACGAACCTCACCCTCCTCCTCCTCCTCCTCCTCCTCCCGGATATAGAGAGGAGGAGGAGGAGGAGGGGGAGGGGGAAAGTCGCCTCTGATCGGAAGTTCAACGCGTCGATATTAATTATAAAGTAATGGAACGATGCCGATATATATATACAAGCGGATCGCGTGCGCGCAGCTAACCCGCCTCTGGCTCTGGCCGCTTTTATCTCTCTGCCGTTGTTCCTCTGTTTTTGCTGCTTTGCGTGGCGCCATTAATTAGTAGCTGTGCAAATACGTGCCGCGTATATACGCGTGTATACGTAAGTTATACGCGTGGAGTGAAAAAAAGAGGAAAAAAAGAAACGCGGGTGGAAAAACAGGCGCGATACGAAAAATCGAATTGATATTCCTTCCCATCGACGCTTCGCTTTTCCAGAAAGAGAAAGAGAGAAGGGAGAGAGAAGGGACAGCGTGACCTCGTTCCGATCTCTTCGATCCTCCGCAGGAAAAATCGCGGGGAAAACAATTCGAGCACTTTGTAAATCTCAGGTTCCGCGCGGAGAAAATGGAGAAACGATTCGCGGCCAAGTTGTCGGGACGTGTTCTTGGGAATCGAGGGGGTTCTCGCGAAAATTCTTTTCTTTTCGGTGAGGAAAAACAGTAAAAAAGAAAAATACGAGGACTTTTCACGAGAGTGTCACGACACGCGTTTTGGCCGCGTCCACTGTCTCCGTCCACCAACGGAGTGAAGGAATCAAGTTTTACGGAATCGAGAAATTTGGAAAAAAGCGTGCAATCAGATTTCGGATTCGTCAAGATATAACAAGGTGGACGGAAAACACGGACGGATGAAAAATATATAACATACTCGGATATAATCGTGATCTTTCTATTCTATCACACGTGTCCCACGTGTGTAGACGGATAAATATTGGATACGCGAATTCGAGCGCGGAAAGGTTGTGTTCGTATCGAGCTGGTTTCCAGGCGCGGGAAAGTAATAGGGCGATACGATGTGGCCAACGTTAAGGTTAAACAAAAGGGATTTTTCTCCCTTCGTCGTTCGCGCACAGGGAGAACGCGAGGCAATCGCGATCAATTTCCCCAGCTACGGGTGAATATTCTTTGTTTGAACTGCGAACCACGATTCCCTGCCGCGCAACCGTCGCAATTCGAAAATCGCTTTCCTCGAGTCGTCGAGAGACGTCTGCATGCGACCAAGGTCTCGCGAAAGAGAGAAAGACACACCGCCGTCCCAATTCGCAAATTGGATTCCGGAGAATTATATTGCTGCGGAGAAACGAGAAAGACTGGCCCACTTTGCACGTCCCACCGATTACGCGTCCCTCCTCCTCCTCCTTCTCCTTTGGGGATCGTTTTCTCGATGTAACACGTTTCCAACCACGAATTTCTGACCGGCTAAAATCCAGCAACACCCTTCCTTCCTTCCTTCCTTCCTTCCTTTCTTGCTTCCACGTTCCACATCCCAGAGAAATATTCCCATCGAAAGGTATTATCGTAAGGCTTGGACGAGATTTCCCCCTATTTAACGTTCCATCTTTCGAGGCGGCCGCCTCGGCAATAGGTCGAGATTTGTGGTCGAGGAAGAAGAAGGAAACGGGCGGAATAATGGCCGACCCAATTCGTAAATTGGATCCGTAGATCACAACAGTAGGCTCTTTGCCTACTTTCGATCGAGGGGGAGGCCCTCCCCCCCTCGTTAAACATTGACGAAACGCGGACACTTGGCTTGGCTTATCGATTTACGCGGCGAGAAATCAGGCCACGAATGCTTGTACGAGCTTGTTAAACGACCTCGTGTCTTTGAGCGTTTAATCCACGCTCGAACGATCTCCATGCGTTGCCAAATACCCCTGCACACGATCGAAGACAAGGCTCATCGAGTCGGACGAACATCGAACGGGACATCTCGGATTCCGCATTTCTCACAATTTCAATTCGCGCAACGTCTCCTATGGATTTCTAAGAGGAACGACGCGATTGAATCACGGATCACGCTAAGATTGCTAAGATATGTGTAAATACGTACCTCTTGAACCGAGAGGGTTCGACAGAGGCTTGTTCTCCGATTGCTACAGAGACGACGAATTATTTCATTTTTCCAACCTATGATATTCTCACGTAACAATAACTACGTATCATTTATACAAATACAAACAAATACGATTCTACGTAACAAAGTTTTTCTATCAAAATACGAGAATATATCACGCGTCTCTGTTTCCACCGAGTCCCTCAATTGCAAGAATAATCCAGAAAAGTATGAATAAATATCTAATCTCCTAAATGCCTACAAGCGATAAAACGAATTTACCATGACAAATCTATCCATCCTTTCCTTTCTTTCGAATCTTCACTTCACTAATCCCTCTGTTAAAAGCGATCAGTCACTGTTCCACTGTTGAATAATCTAAGAATCCCGAAAGGTAAGGCACGATGCTTCGAGGAGCAGGACGTGTATCAAATTTTCGAAGAAAGGAGTAATTTCGTTTTTTGAAATCACGTAAAACTTACGAGTCGTTTCTCGAGTGGCGTGCCGGCACAAGGAAGGAAGGAAGGAAGGTTCTGACCGAGGGGTGGCGAAAAGGGGTGCCGATCAATAACACGCCGCGTCGCGGCGCTACTGTCGCTACTCCGATTACTCCTATAGTTACACACGTATCTCTCTATATACGTATACGCACGTACGTGTGTACACACGATTCAGACTCGCCTTTCGGACTTCTTCGTCCAAGAGGAAGAAAATTACGCACCGATCTTTTTCCTTTTATCTCTCTCTTTTCTTTTTCTTTTTTCTCTCTTTTCAACTAAAAATGTCCACGCAGAGTCGGGGAAGAGAAGAAAGATTGAGGAGAGAATGAATTTATTAACGATTCTTCGGTCGATGCGTATATCCAGCCAATTCCTCGGAGACCACTTTCAAGTTCTTCGCGAGCAAACGCGACTATCGAAAATTCACGATACTTTGATCACTCTTTACGCGGAATTCTTCACGTAATGAACATTTCGATGCACGTTTAGGAAAAAATTGAGTTGTATTTGAAAGAGGAAAGATGGAGACGGGCCACGAATATACGTCTTCTCTGCTGGCAGAAAGGCGAATGAATCAAAACAGTTGGAAGAACGTTCAAAGTTACGTTATTATTCGGCGAAAGGAAAAAACTCGAGGTTACATCTGACTTTGTTTACAAGCTACGCAGTGAGCGTAGCTCGATATAATTTACGAAAATAAAGACCCGTGTTATTATCAGGCAAAATTTATCGATATATAATATAATATATATAATATAATATAATATAATATAA
>NW_006264009.1:171296-172365 GCF_000469605.1 Apis dorsata
TAATATAATATATAATATATAATATATATAATATAATATAACATAATATAAAATAGCGATTCTTATTTAAAGGATAACACGTTTTAACAAATGAAACACGAGAAGGAAAATGTGATTAAGCTTACGTATTACATTCTCGGCGTGGATTTTTCAAAAGAAAGCAACGATTTGTAAAAATAGAAGCGCATAAACAAACGGCAACGGAATTATTCTTCCCTACAGGAATGGAAAAATGTTATTTTCGTACGATCGGTTGAAACATCGCCAAAAACGATCTTCCCGAATTACAAAATCGATATCGTCACAAATATATCCTTCGATCGGGTGCACAAACGAGACGAAGCTAGAATAGATTATCGATTAGTTTCTAAACGTCAATCCATTATTTTCTCCCCTTAATTACCACTCGTAATCGAAGCAATTTCGAAGCTTACTTAAACCACGATCGCAAACACGATCGGAAACACGGAATTCGCGCGTGCGTGGAAAGGGTAGAATCACACGGGGTAGAAGACGGAGACGTGGAACAACAAATTCCACGGGAAATTATTTCGATCCCGATCGAGAAGGGAGAGAAAGAAGACCTCGCGATTAATTATTTCTATCCCTGTGACGGACCACAATACTTTCGCCAGTGGATTGAAACTTTGCTCGAAGACGCGTCTCACCTTCTCTTCACCTTTATAATTAAAGGGTTGGTTGGTTGAACACCGATTGATCGAAATGACGAGGATGGAAAACGGTGTGTGGAGTGGTTCGTCGTTATTCCATGCATTGAAAAAACAATGTGCACGCTGTTGCACGGAACGGGTTGTTGAATATTAAATATGCACAGTCATTTTCCCTTCCTCGAATACGAAACGGCCGCTCGCACGAAATAATCAAATTACACCACCGACTTAATTGAATATTAACCCCGTTACTATTTCCAACATATTTCGGGTTTATGTATTCGCGATTTCGATCTCTGCTACTCGACACCAATTTATGCGTAGAAAAGAAACTTTTTTTTTTTTNTATCGCCGTGAATGGACGAGGAAAAAGTTTAAAAGAAACGATGAAGTAAAAT
>NW_006264009.1:172409-173555 GCF_000469605.1 Apis dorsata
TATACTCGTACCATTTAAGACTCAAATTAAGATTAAAACTTCTTGCTCCGTTTCTTCGAGAAACGAAAGACCAAAGTTTCGAAAAAAACCTCTATAATCCAAATAATTTTTACGATTATTATATATCCCTTTTCCACAATGGATAAAGTCGAACGCAATTCGACGATACGACTACTTTTTCTCCCAATTGAAATGAATGAAAATGTGGAACCGCGACGAAACTTGACTCGTGTCGGCGGTGCACGGAACACGTTCTAAATCGTTACAAACCGTTTACAAGGGGGTTATACGATCCGGGCTAACGACAACGGGGCAAATGGCGAGGAGAAACGAGCCCCGGCAGCCAACCTAGGAACCACCGCGAATGAATATACATTGCTTTCGTGACGGTTGACGTACCCGGCCAGTGTGTCTCCCCGTGTTGTAATATAAATTTGGAAACCCGCGGAGGACTCCACGCTCCATTTCAAACCATGGACCGGCTTTCTCAGTCCCCAGAATTAAACTTAATTAAAATACGAGCCGCGCGAGCCGATAAAAATCTCTCTTCTGCGTACATATATACATACATATATATACACAACTACTCTCACACCCCACCAAGAAGAAATCGTCGAAAGGGTAACGCGTCGAGGGGAGGAAACGCTGCCGTTTGCCCTATCACCTATCCTACGGTTATAACGGCTAAGAGGATTAATCCCCAGCTCCCATTCAGATATCCTTCGAAACGCGAGGGTGCGTTCTTCTGCGTCTTCGAGTTAATCGAACCGATGGGGGGAGGGAGATCGAGTAGACGGATACGAGAGCGAAGGAAAGAGCCAAACATAGGAAGAAAGAAAGAGAGAGAGAGAGTGAGAGAGGGAGAACACGCAGACTATATACGCAGACACCCCGGCTACGACGCAACTTGGCGTTGTTGGAAAAGTCTGCCCGGTATCCCCGGTATTCGCAAAAAAATTCTCGGCAACGAGATTGCGTGCCGAGGATTCCACGAGATTCCCCCGCGTCGAAGGTCGAATATGCGGCCGAATAAATGCAAGGGGGAGGGGGATGCATTTCTAATTTTCATTCGAATGCGCGATACACGCGTCCCGTGCACAGCATTGGCGATGCAGAGCTTCTCTTTCTCTCTCTCTCTCTCTCTCT
>NW_006264009.1:173903-176498 GCF_000469605.1 Apis dorsata
CCCGGCAAGTATTTCAATTTTTCCAGGAAGGAGGAGGACAAAGCCTGGTGGGTAACCCATTCCCCCCTTGCCAACCAGGGAACTCGAGGCAAAGTTTTACTCGATCTCTCGACTCGAGTCGAGGAAGAAGAAGGAGGGAAGGGAGGGAGAAGGGGAGGTTCGACGACCATTCGACGCGCATCCATCCGTCGATGTTTATCCGAACGTCATTCTTATCGCGCATATTATGCATTCCGCTCGCATGGGGGAAGGGGTAAATCTCTTTGAGAAGCGTGGTGGAAATTGGAGAAATCTCGAGATGCTCGCCAAGTTTCCTCCCAAGTTCGATGGAAAACTTGGGGAATCGACGCGATGGTGCAGCCATCGGTATCGAGCAAACTTCTTCCCCCGGAATTTTCAAAACCCTGCGCGCGCGCGCGCACGAGCGCGAGCGCACTCCGCCCTAAGGGACCGCGTAAATTTTCCAACTTCGCGCCGGGAATCGAATATAACCGAATAACCCGGTCACGCCGTTTGATCTCGAGAAATTCCAAGATAATTCCCCGGGCGATACCGACCTGGCCCCGCTTCTATATCTCAGGGAATCTCAACGAGGCTCGATGTATATATATATATATGTTCTTTTCTCTTCCTCGTTTCCGAATCTTGTCGCGATTCCCGTGAAAACTACCGCTAGAAATCGAGTTTTCTCACCATCTTGTTTCAACATCACGGGCGAAACTGCAATACTTGGATGTCATTTACTTTTCCTCGATTTATTTTCCCTCGACCGATGGAGGAGAACTCTTTCCTCTTTTTTTTTTATTTTTCATTGTTATTATTATTATTTCTTTCGATTTCTTTCACTTCATTCTTTTCAATTCAATTTTTAACGTCGTTAATTACATCCCTTTCTTGATGCAACGCCACTGTATATCTCGTTTCTTCTTTCAAGCTCAGAAATCGAATTCCCCCCCTCCATTTCGTTTCGACGAAAAAGCAATACAGAGATGTCACTCTGTTACTTGATTTATGTTCCTTAACCTAATAACAACGCACGTTTCTTCCCCCTTTTGAGATTATCCTTTTCGTTTCGTCCCGTCCACACTTTGTATCTTTATACCCTCCGTTTTTAATTACACTTCTGACAAGTTGGACACCGATGATAAACGGAAACCCGATCCTTTCATCCTCCGCCATAATTATTTTTTTACAAAAATCGATGCCATGTTTACGTATATAAATATATATTTCGAAAGTGAGGTCGATAAATAAGAGAAGAATATCGCGAAAGCGGCGAAACATCCGCCCCGCGCAATTTATGGATTCAACTTGGATTCAGGCTTGTTCCGTAAATTTGCCGCGAGCGCGTATGGAAGCGGAACGGAAACCGAATAACCCGGCGCAGCCCGTTTGATCTCGAGAAATTCCAAGATAATTCGAAGCAGTGGCGAGCAATCGTATCGGCGAGAGTATCTCGGGGGAACTACATTTCGTTTCGAGGAGGACGAGAACAGACTCGGTCCACGATTTTTACGATCTCGCCGATATCCGGGACGAGCTTGTTCGTCCAATATTTTTTGCATCGGGGAGAAGGTTAAAAATTTCGAAGAATACCGCCTCGAGCTCGACGAGATAGATGAGATGCGTACACAATTTTGTTCATCTCCTGATCCCTTCACGTCTTTTCTATTAGACGCGAGAGAGGGACAGAAGTGTGCATCTGTATCCTTATCGCGCGATAATAAAATTATCGACGACAATGTATCGGATAATTCTTGAAAAGAATTCAACTCTTTTATCCCGATAATTTTGCTAGCTTTTGACGGATTCGTTCCCCTCGATGTTTCGCCAAACTAATTAATACAATAACGTATTTAGATGCGCGGATACTTTTTACGTTACATGTAATCCTAACATGTAAATTAATTTAATTATTATCGTTTATAATTTACAAGTTATAATTAATCATTGCCGTCGATGCATGTATAATTAATCAAAACAAGGATGCAGTGCGTCTGCGTGCGGAGACACGGAACACGTACAGAAAACGTATAATAATAAGATCGGGTTACAACACGTATCCAAAAATTTCTATCTCGTGCAATTCGAATAATCCGAATAGCCATCGTTTCGCCTGTTTTTCGCTTCGAAAAAATTCGAAAAATTCCCTTGTAAAACCAAAAAAAAGAAAAAGAACGACGAGTTATCCATCTCAACTGTGCAAGTTTTCGATTAACGAAATTTATTCCCAAACCCTCGATCTTGCTCTCCTTTCTCCCTTCATCTGTTCCGCCTCCCTCGTCTATCGATCGAATTATAATTTATCGTCCGCTGTATACGGGATATAATAAGACGCTTCAGGTTTATGAATCCCATCGAACCGAGACGCGTTTCTTCCTCGAAACTTGGCTACTTCGACTATCATCCCCCTTTGAGCCGTTGTAAATGTAGATTTCTCTCAAGCAAGATTGGCACTGAATAAGGCAGAAATATCTAAATACACCGGGGTTTCAATGAAACCCCCTTCTCTTGGCTGAGAGGGGAACAGACGGGACCGAGGGCAAAGGAATAACTGGAGCACGGGGATCATATATATATATATATATATATATA
>NW_006264009.1:176746-178411 GCF_000469605.1 Apis dorsata
AATAAATCCAAACGCGGGGTCCGCAGCCAATTACGGGAAACCGACGCGAGAAGAGACGGAAAAACGAATTGAATCGCGTTCACCGTGAGAGCCGTCGCGTTTGTCAACGTTTGGCAACGTACCAGCCTCGTCCGAACATCTTCGTTACCGTCACTTCCTCGTTGCCCCTCGCATTTTTTACGATAATTGGCTCCTCCCCGGCAAAACCGATCCTTGCCAATAAAGAAATTTATATTTTCTCCGTCGATGCTCCGCTGCAATTGAAAACGACTCGATATTTCTCTTTTAAACTCTCGTCGAGGAATTCCTCATCTCCGATCATCGCCCTAATTTTGCAGAAAGCTTATAATACGTGTATATATATATTTCCTTTTTCGTCGAATTCTTCGTCATATCGAATCCGGTCGAATGCCATTGTCTGTCTACGAGATCTGTCAGTGCCAAGAAGAAGATTCCTCTTTTTCAATTTTGGGACATTCGTCATTTGCGAAACCGTCGGTTGCGGTTAAGACGAGGAGATGTCGCGTAATAAAGGCGCCGATTAAAATTTATCGGGGAGAGGAGGAGAGTTCTCGACGACTCTTCGAAGTCGTGGATGGCCAATGCGACTATGGAGTTAACGAGTTACATTTATACGATCAATATTCAACTCGTTACGCGCGGTTCATTTGCATGCACCAGACGGGAGGGAGTCCTCCTCCTCGTCTCTCTTCCCGGGAGAAAAATCGAAAAGAAAATCATCGCGTCGAAATGAAATTTTTCAACTTTGCTCGACCTCCTTCTTTCTCTTCCTCCTCGCGTCGCGATCGAAACAGGGATGGTTCGATCAGGGGAAAAAGCGAAAGATTCCTCTTCACTCCTCCTCACCAAGTGGCCGAGTTAATAAATATTTTAACCGGTCCGATTGAAACGAGAATCTTTCTCTCGCTCGGGCGGGAAATTAAACTTTATATTATTATAACACGAAAGGAACGTATCACGATCATATTTGTAATCGGTAATAAGCAATTATTATTATTATTATTATTATCATTTAATATTAAAGGGTATAATTATTCCGATATATATCTGTATATTTCTTTCCTTTTCTTTCCTTTCCCTTCCCTTCTCTTTTCTTTCTTTTGCTTTTCTTTTTTATAAATATTTGATAACGATAATTTCCAAGGGTGGTAAAAAAATTCGAAGGAGGATCACCCGTCACGGTGATTAAACAGGTAACGTAATTGTGCGGTGGCGCGGCGGGAATTCGCCAACAGTGATTATACGGAAAAGCAAGTGGAGAGGAGGAGGAGGAGGAGGAGGAGGAGGAGAAAGAGGAGAGGGGGAGGGGGGCACGGTGGTATTATTGCTTTATCGCTCGGATCGATCGTCCGTACGCTTTTAATTATTAAATCAACTAACGAGCTGGTCGAATTAATTAACGATCCCGGGCACCCCGTCTAATTGATACACGCGGCCGCCGTTTTTCCGTCTGTTCCCGATCTTGGTGGGTTCCCCGCGCGTGAATCAAGGCCGGATGAAACGAGGCACCGTAATACCTTACCACCAGGAGGAAAACCAGGTCGAAAGTGTATTCTCGGTCGATCTCGTCGATCTCTCGCGCATCCGCGAGTTCTCGAGACCGTTCCCTCGAGAGGAAGAGGGAGAGAGAGATAGGGAGAGAGA
>NW_006264009.1:178691-181918 GCF_000469605.1 Apis dorsata
ATCCGGTTGTACGAAAATTATTTAATTCCTCCTCCTGGTCGTAATTTTATCCTCGTAAAGTCTGTTTTTTTTCTTTTCTTTTTTCTTTTTTTTTTTTTATTATCTTATCTCCCCTCGTATTTTTCGCTCGTAAATTTGCGAACAAATTCGCGGGCAGTGTCACGGTTAAAAGGAGAATGTCGGCGTATGAAGTTAATCCGGCTAAACAAAGGCCGAGCTCGAGGCTTCCAAAAGCTAGTGGCAGAGCGTGCGATGCATTCAAATAAATGAGTAATGCCTTTTGCAGTTTGCGCCCCCCGTGATGGCGACCGAGGGCTTTTGTTGCGGGTGTCAGCTCGGGGAGGGAGGGGGGAAGAAAATGGCGCGCTCCAGAGATTTTTTTTTTTTTTTTTTAAATATCCCAAGATCCCATCGGACATCGACGAGCGTCGCTTGTCGATTTAGAGAAACGAAGAATTAGGGCACCGCCCTAATTTTTATTGCTTCTCCTCCTCCTCCTCCTACTCTTCCTATCGTTGACAGAATAGTCTTCCGGTTAGATTCGATTTCTTCTCTCGTACGAGAGAGAATTTTTTTTATTTACGACTGGAAATTCGAGAAAATTCTTGGTAATTTTTCACGAATGAAATCCGACAAAGCAGATTTGTAAATTCTACGTATAAAACAATCGTCGAAAAAGTTATATCTCCTCGTAAATTTTTAGAAAAGATTTCCACTACACTTTCTCACGTGTATTTCCTCCTCCATTCCCATTTTCCTTCGTACTTTCCTTTTGCCCGATGCATTTTCACGTGGATTCACGACTGATCACTGAAAAAATTGGCGCCATTTTCGGCGCGTCCGAGTAGCCCAAGTTGAATTAAAATCGGTCCTCCCCTCGTATATCCTCCAAAGTCATCGAAGCTTGGAAAAATTTTCCTTGCAACGCGTTTCTAAAAATATTCCTCCGGGACGAGGCCAGGGAAACATCTCTCAAAGACAATCTCTTAGTCGTCTCTTTGTCTCGTGCCCCGACTCTTTCCATTTCCCTTCTCCTTCTCCCTTTCGCCCGCGACTTCTTCCTAGAATTACATTGCAAACCCAGAAGACCTTGGAAAATCGTGTCGGAGGAAATCGAGGCTGTGTCAAGAGAAAAATCCCTCTTCTTCTTCTTCTTCTTCTTCTTCTCTCCACCTTTTTTATTCCACCTTCCTTCTTTCTTGCGACTAACCGTCACTATCCAACTATCCATACTACGTCCGCAACCACGAGGAAACGAGGATATCTCCTTCTCCTCCCTTACCGAACTTGGTAGAGCATCCATGGGAATCTTTCCTTCCCACTCCCTCCCCTTTTACAAATTCCCACGTTTCCACAAGAATCGAAGATCTCGATTTTCGAGGAGAAAAGGAGTAACTTCCGGCGAGGAGAAAAGAGGCATAATTTGCACCACCATTCCTCCTCTCCATTACTCGAATACAAGTAGATTTGTTAGCCGGCCGATTGTGTGCAGATGCACACACACATACACACACACACGTGGAAAGATTAAAGTCGTAGAATCAGACGTAGAACAGGAGTCTCAGGGTTCAAACTCAATTTAACAAAAGGGGAGAGGAGCGAGAGACAGTAACGCACGTTCCTTCCCTCCCTCTTCTGGCAGTGTCGCGGTCCGCGAAATTGGAAAAACTTTCCTTGCCTTTCGAAAAGGCAAATTACGAGGTGCATCGAGCGAGAAAAAGGAATCAACGCGTGAAATAAAGGGACGAGGAGAATTCCATGCGACTCCGTTTTTCTTCCTTTCGAACGGAGGGGGTGAAAGAGGATGCCACATTGTGGATGCGATGGAAAAAAAAGATTTGGCGGGAAATCGAGATTATTTCGAGGTATCGAGGTTATTCCCTCGAAAGAAAGATCGGGGAAGGGGGGTGGTGGGTTAAATTCCACTCGGGATCCTCTCGTTCGAACTCTCGAGAGAAGGATTCCGGTTGCGCGAAGACGCGATTGAAAGGAAAAGGGGTTTCGCGAGAGGTTTCGTCTCTTTGAAATAGAAAGAAAAAAAAAAAGAAGAAGAAGAAGAAAAAAAAGAAGAGAGAGAGAGAGAGAGAGAGAGAGAGAACGTCTCTCGGAGAAGCCAGGTTTCTAGGNNAATCGCGCCAGACTCCCCCGGGGCACTCTCTTTACGGGACGAAATTATTTTTGCGAGAAACGAGGCTACCATCATCTCGCGTTTTCTAATCCGTTCCGCGCTTGTTCTCGCCTCCTCGGTCGGCAGCACGAGGATCTTTCTTTCTCGCGGATGAAGGAATTGGTTTCTCGGCCGCGATAATTAAAACACCCGCGTTCCTCCATGGTGTCGTTCCAATTATTATTATTATTATTATTATTATTATTCGTATTCATCATCGCGATGAGGGGTGGGGGAAAATCGACAATCGTCAAATTAAGTTAAAACGAGATTCGATTATCGGCGTACGAAAAATCATCCGCGTTTAATATTTATTTAAACGGGAGGAGGGAGGGGGTATTTTTCGGTATCCAGCGCCGCGCACCGCAAGTGGATCGATCAGGCACAAATCATCCTCGGCCACGATCGGGAAAATCCCCGATTATCGACATTACCCTGCCAACATTCGAATTTAACGGCTCGTTATTTACAACTGGATTATCGAGATACTCGGCCCGCGTTCTCGCTCGAGGCGCGAGAAAAATATAAAAAGTAGGGGGACAAAATATGGGGACGCGACGCGATAATTTCAGAATCGTATACACATTATTACGGGAAAGTCAATTTAACGAGTGATCAGCGTCCAATCGCGTATCCATGGATCGTAATAATGATCGTTCATCCACCGTTCCACCGGATTTTCGCTTTATTTCGTTCTTATTTCCTTTTTTCCCCTTTCTTTCTTTCTTTCTTTCTTTCTTTCTTTCTTTCGTCAATTTATTCCACCACGCATCCATCGTCGTCCGTCTTGGGAGGATCGACAGACGCCGTTGCGATACGAATCAGCAACGGGTCAGCCGTTTCCCCCTCCGTGAATCGCCATTTGCTTAATTCGAAGAAAAGGTTTCTTTACCACGACGAGGGAGAGAGAGAGAAGGAACGAGCTCGAAGCCGCGGATACGGGGCAAAAGGGGAGGCCAAAAAACGACGCAGAAGAATTCCTCGGTGAAAAGCTTTGCATTACCAGCGGGCGGAGAAAAAGCGGTTTCTGCAGGCCGCTGCTATTCGCCGATTCCTGCGC
>NW_006264009.1:182148-194329 GCF_000469605.1 Apis dorsata
CATGGCCACTCGTTGAATTACTTTCCCTCCCTGACGTAAAAAACATCAATTTCCCCAAAGTTACGCTAATGCTCTTGGAACCGGATAAAAGGTGGCCAATCCGCTCCCGAATCTTCGCAGCCCCCCGATCGATCCCCCTCCCCCACGTTACACGTCCAATACACACGCCCACGCGTGTATCGAATATCCATAACAAGTTTCCACCTTGTAGCTCGTAAAGTTGCGTGAATATGCTCGATCGATAAGGCGCGGCGAACAAAAATCCCTTCGATTCTCCAAAACGAAAATTCGAAAGATTCTCTTCGATTCTATGAATAGACGGGATGGAATCCAGAAGCAGAGAACTCAAGGGGCGGGGGAGGGGGAAGTGTGTTTCGAATTGAACGAGGAAAACTTTGAAATCCGATTCGTACGCGCGAATCACTCAGAGCGAAGAATTTTCTCCGAGGAAAAAGAAAGAAAGAAAGAAAGAAAGGAAAAAAAGAAGCGACGCTTGTTGTAGCTCGCCAACGCAGATTTCGAAGGGATGGAGTGCGGATACTCGTTAAATTAGGTTCCATCGGTACAGATTCTCCCCCTCCCCCTTCCTCCACGCTTCTATTAACGCCGCGGGACAGAGCAAAATGGAGAAGGCAGGCGAAGCTGGAAGGAGGAACTGTTGGTAAAACGTGGCTGGCTGGCTGACTGGCTGGCTGGCGCAGCAACGAAACCGACACCGCTCGAAAAATTTCTTTTCCCTCGTTTTTCCAACGACCAGATGCACGCACGCAGCCCCTCTCTCTTTCTCTGCGCGCTGCACCACCCCCTTTCGTGCACCGGTTTCTCCGTCTCGCTGCTTCTGAACTGCCGTTTCCTCCCAACGAGCGAGCTGCGCTCCCTCTGTCACGAAGAGGGAGAGGCTGATAAATGATGCAAATAAACAGAATGAGAGAGATTAAGGGAAGCCGAGAAGTAAGGTAGGGGAGAAGATCGAAAAGCGAGAGAGGCGAAAAATTGGAGCCGAGTAATAACGCTCCCTATTGGCTGGGAAAATTATTTCTTTTTTCCCCCCTTTGGCTAAGATGAAAAATAAGTACGCGTTGTAATTGTTATAATAGGGATATTAGAGAATTTTTGATCGAAGAGTATACAAGGGTTCCCTTTGTTTTTCATTCTCTTGTGTTCCGTTCAATCGACGGTTTTCGGACAGATCATTGGACAAAGTGGATAGAGGAAATAAGGATGAATGACACGGAGCTCGCGAACAATGAACGGCGAAGGGGAGGTGGTACTTTCTCCTTCGGCTTTGGCAAATATTTAGAGAAAGTAAGCGCCCCTTGTTCCCCGTCAATCTTTATCTCGGCTCGAAAATCGAAGGGTGGATTTTCGCCCCCTTTCGCTAAATGGAACCTCTTTTCCACTCTGGTTAATCGAATCAAGGCGAGGTAGAAGTGGGATACGTCGAAAGGAAAAGAATCGTTTGAAAACGTCGACCATGATGCCCACCAATCGATCGAATTGATCCTTCATTCCGATACTCGCAAATAAGTTACGCTTTCTCCTTTCTAAATTAACGATTAACCGAGGATGGATTACTTTCATCCAAAATCAACCGAATTGGAGAATTGACTCGGCCAAGTCAATCTGCGCGACTTGAGAAGTTTCTCGGGCGACACTTTGAACCGGTGACACACGTCTTCGTCTCTGGTGAACCCAATTTGTCGAGATTCGAAAAGAGAGACGTATACGTAAATCCGCAACGATTCCTTTCTTAGTCAGATATTTACGATCGATCGTTTTTCTCTCTCCAATACGATTATGTGACATCGTGTCTCGATTCTTTGGAAATTCGTGTATCGTCGATTATAATTTTGCTAATTCGATCGAGATACCTTTTTCATTCCGTCCAGGATGAAATTCCTCCGAGAAGCGGATAAATAATTTTCGTCAAGCTCCGTAGAAATTTTTCGACTCTCGAAAAAATTTCTTTCTCCGGCAGAACGTATCGTAAATCTTTAAAATTTTATTCCAAAGTCCTCTTCCCGGCGATGTGATATTCATCGCACGCGCTTAAATAAATCAAAACTCCGTTCCGTTTCGATGGCAAAAAATTTGTTAAAATTGTTACTGATTATATATTCATCAATAAACCGCATAAAAAGAAAAGAAATAAACTTTTCCAACTCTCGAAATTAGACGAAATTCTCTAGAAATCCTTGCTCAAAATTATATATATTATCGTTTCTCGTTCAATTTCTCCCCGAAAGTCTTTTTTTTTCACTTATTAACATTCATCGTACAGAGATCAGAAAATAAATCAAACCTCGTTTTCCGTTCAATGTCAGAAAAGAAAAAGAAAAGAAATCTTACTTTCTTTGGCCTCTCTCCCTCCTCTCCCTCTCAACCTATTATTAGAAGAACAATAAAGATCGCGAAAGTACTCGTGCTTAAAATCAAGCTGTTGCAAGCAGCACACAGCTTTTTTGCCTGCCAGAGAAACTTTTTTCCCCCGCATTGTTTTTCTCACCACCAACGGCTACGTAGTTGCAGTAGTAGCACCTTTTGCGTTCGTTCCATCGAGCCGCCACTTGACCGGATGAAAAATAATAATTTAAATTTGTTCGCGATCGCGAAAAGTGCAACGCGCAACTCGAGGGCCCGTAACTATAAATACACACGCGCAGAGAGTCGAGAGAAGATATTCGGCCCTCGAAAATCGTGTGACGGCTTAACGGAGGAGAAGGAGGCGATAAAAAGTATAAGACCAGGGAACGAGCCGGTCGGTCGGTCTTCGTTCTCAACTTTTTTCACACCGAGATTAACCCTCCCTTCCATCGCTATTGCGCGACTTTCTTCCGCTCGCGATCCAAATATCCGCTCCGGCGAGCAACGACCGTAGGAGGAGGAGGAGGAGGAGGAGGTCGCGATCGTTACACGCGATTCCTTTGATGGCGCAAAAAGATCTCCTTGGTTGGAACGAGTCTCCACGAAACTTGGAGAATAATCCCCTTCTAGAACGCGACAGTTGGGAAAGAATTATTCTTTCGATCATTTGGGATTACTAGTAGTATATATCTGATTATTTTTTAGTAATAATCCGTGTATACGTGTGTTTAGTCGAGTGTTATATTTGCTACGTCCCAGAAGCGGATGTACTATCGCTATTTTTGAGGAATAGCATTCCTCGCCATCTGGATACCATCTGTGTTTCCCGCTTTAAGCGCCGTATTATAAACTTTACACATTCGAAGGTTCCTTTTTATCCTAATGACTAGATCAGCGATCTAGAAATTAACCCATCTATCTCTCCATAATAACAATCGTTTAAAAGTTTCATCCTCCAAACCTCCGAGAATTCAACAAACGATCATCATCATCATCATCGTTAAATCTCGTCACTCGTTAGAAAATTGAAAATCGAACAATCGACGATAGGCACCGATTCCAGGGAGAGGGTGCAAGGAATCACGGTTAACACCCATTAGCTTAACACCCATAACCCCGTCGACGATCGAGGCACGATCGAGATACGAGGATCCCGTGGAAAATTCGTCGCTCGGACGCAAATACCCCGACGACTCGCAAACTCCGACCGATCCCTGGAAAATCAGCGCCGCCAGCGATCCCGTGTATTCGAGGGGGTACACTGCATGTCGGCGGGAATCCGAGAGCTTTCGCAAAGCCTCGGGGAGTTTCAGCTTCGGGAAACCGAGCCACTCCCCCTCCTCTCCCTCCGTCGAATCGTTATTTCCCGCGCCGAGAAAACGACTCGGGTTTTTCACCGTCGTTTCGTTCCCCGAAGCGGATGGACTCGCCCCCTCGTAATTGCGACCGATCGAAAACAACGGGTTCGCGCAGCTTTATATCGACGCAGCTCGATATAACGCGATTTCTCAAAATTGATCGCAGAGCGCCACGATCTTTCGTTCATTTGAAACGAGATGTATAGCGCGAGGGTTACAAAAGAGGCTTCGCGTGTAGTAAATTGGGTATTGTTCGAACAAATATAATTGCTTCGCAGTCTTCTTCGCGAAGAGAAGGAGGTGGCAATCCAGATCGAGATCGGGTATTTGAAATTTCGATAGGGATGAGCCTACCAACTCGGCTGGACCGAATCGATTAAAGCGATCGTTCTCTCTCAAGAAATCCCCTAGTAGGGTTCTGACCACGCGCGGAGGAGGGATTCTTCTTCTTCTTCTTCTCTTCGTTTCAACGGAAACAATTTCGAGGAATTAGATCCTCGGTGAGTGGAGGAGGGGGTCGTCGATGAAAAGGAAGAGCTCGAGGAATAAAACTCGGGAAGGGAAGAGCGGGGACTGGATGGATCCATCCATGTCAACCTCGCGCGGGTCCTNTTCCCTTCTCGTCAACCATCGTACGTAGAGACACACGTGTGTGTGTGTGTGTGTGTGTGTGTACGTGTGTATACGTGTTCGACGACGAAGAAACTGGGTAACCGAAAGATTCTATAGCTCGGGTCCCGGACGATGCGCGTCGAAAATGTAACCGGCGGCGATGCGGCCGAGACGCTTGTAACTACCAGCAGCAGCAGCAGCAGCAGCAGCTCTTTGGCTGCAGGCAGGTGAAAAGAAAAGGTTCCTCGAAAGGGACGTGGCCTATTTTTGTCCCGTGGCATTTCTCAACGGCTCTTAAGAATTTTTTTCCTTTTTTTTTCTCCCCCCACCCTTCCCATTCCCCGCAGCCGCAACGAGCCCATGGTAATTAAGACCTCGAAAGAGCGCGACGAATGCACGGCCAGGAAACAATGTTCACCCTCCGCTTCCGGCCCCACAGTTTTTCAACCGCGCTCCACGAAGCCTCTCTCTTTCCCTCTTCCTGAAGAGAGACTCCACTCGATCGTCGGGTCGGAAACGATCGCGATTTAAGAATTCTCCCACCGAATCTTCCGACGACTCGTTCCTCTCAACCAGCTTTGTGAACGCTCTGTTTTCTTTTTCTCTTTTTTTTTTTTTTTAAATTTCATTTCCAACGCGTATACACTACTTCCATTCCTCCTCCCCTCCGACTCTTCCGGCACGGTGCACAGAATCAACGCGGAGGCGAAAGGCGCGGCGTTCGAGAATCGCGTTACTCGATTTCTCACGACGAATCCCGGAGGAGGGGAGGGTCTCGAACGCGAGAAACGCGAAAATACGATATCTCTCGCGGTTCGTGAGAGAGACAGACAGAGAGAGAGAGAGAGTGACTTGTTCCAACGTCACGCTCACGTTTGTTGTTTCAACGACAGGGGAAAAACTCGCCCCGAGTTTTCTCCCCGCTTTTCTATTCAATTGTCACGAGTTACAGGATAAACAGTTTCCCTTTCTTACTTCGGAAACCTCGTTTCGAAATCGTCCCCCTGACATCCTGAAAGCGTCAACGATTCAATTTTCCATTATCATTGAACGTCCTCCTGACATCCTATAGCCCAACTTAAACCCCCTCCTCCCCCTTGACTCCGAGTGACTCACGGATTCCGAAATTCCGCCACGATATAATCCCAATATAATGTATGCGAGTATACACGTTGTGTTATACATCGACTAAAATCCTCGCTGGATCCGTAAGGACGTATTGATACGAGATCCATCCCCGAAATCAAAGTGCACGTGTGCCCTCGCGCGGTCTCATACGTGGCGCGTGTACACACCGATAAATCTCTCTTTAGCTGTTGGTAGATTCGCGCAGCGTATGTTCTACGTGCTTTGCGACTCTCTCTCTCTCTCTCTCTCCTCTTCGACTCGATGTCGTGTGTATCGATGCTTCTCAGGCGTGGGCGTATACGCGTATACCACGCGGGTACACGAGGGGTCCCCTTGTGTATATCGAGGTACATGCACGGCTCGATAGAGGCGTATCGAAGGAGGTATAGCCCGAGCTTCGCCGTGGATAATATCAGGACTGATAAAGGAACACAGGCGTGCTCTCCCAAGGGATCCTCGTCCCCGGTTGCCGGCGAACGAGAACGCTTCCCGAATACAAAGAGAGCCCGAGCTAAGACCGGTTCATCCCCTTCGTGAGTCGTGCACGAGTCACGAGAAACGAGCTCTCTTTCTCTCTCTCTCTCTCTCTTTCGGTTTGCTTTCAAGGAACGATGACGATCACGCGTTGCAATGCCGGACGAAACGATATTTTCGCTTTAATTGGAAAGATGGTGGAAACGAGGTTTCGAGGCTGGAAGCCAAAGAAGGATTACAACTGTAACGATTGATTCGAACAAACGGTGTCGCAATTCATTCAATAATTAATCGTAACCGATAGGTAATCGCGCGAACCGCATCCATCGGGTTATTATAATTATTAAATTGCTTTCTATACGCCGTTTTCGATCGTTATCGATCGGGGCTGGCTTTAACGGAGACACTTCGATTACGCGAAATTGACTTGTATTACAATTAGATTCACGAATAAAGCATCAACTACTTGTGTGAAGCGTGTTTTAAAAAGAAAAAAACGTATCATTTACGCGAAATTATATACTATACTTACGAACTCGTCTGTCTTCCAAGATATTCGTGTTTTCTATTCCTAAAATCCAATACAAGGGATTCGTGCGTATCCTTTTCTTTTACGACGATAATCTTGCTCGAACATGCGATCCAACTTGGCGATGGCGCGATCCTGTTCACGTGACACCGATCGACCCTCCAACTGTCAGCAGAGATATCTATCGTAACCCTTTCTCGCAAATCACGCAATCACGTTTCTTTCCATATTTCGTCGCATGCCGATCTCATTGATTCTCGCCTCGCGAGAATGAGAACGTTTTTCTCGAGACGGAGGGAGAGAAAGAAAAATATCGCGTGGTGGAGGATCGACGAATTACGAAAGGGTTAAAACTCGCGAATGGATTTTCAAGCTCCTGCACCCTACGCGTACAGGAACGAGCAAGTTTGCGTCCATGGATGGAAGGAAACGGTCGAAAAGTTTTCTCGATAGACGGTTGAAACTGGCGGATCGTCCCGATCGGGCGGAAATGCAAAGCGGTTTTCGCCGGTTAATCGAAGAATCGCGGAGGAGGAGGAGGAGGTGGCGTGCGTTCGTGCCCGTCCACCATTGACACCGTTCCTTCTTTCTCGGTTAATTGTTTGCCCGCAGTCACGAGAACGTCGAGAACTTTTTGCCGAGGCGAATGCAGATTACTTTTTCGCTACGAAATTAATTACGGGGGAAAGTTCTCGGGACACGATGAACCGATGGATTGATTCTTCTTTCCGTTTTCATCGAGCGGATTCTTTCGACTGTCGAGAATTTAACGCGCTCTGTTATTCCTGTTCTCTACGAATTTGCGTTGCGACTCAGTCGTGATACAGGCGAGCGATATCGTCGAGAGAATTGTTTGGATTTTTTTCCTTGTTTGGATCTGTCTGCGATCGTATGGAGAGAGTAAATAGATATATTAACACACTGTTGATGTTTGTTATCATATGCGTCACAGGTATCATTAAATATTTTTATTAAATATTTCGTAAAATTTTCTGATATTTCTTTTTTCTTCTTCTTCTATATTGAATTATAATATGTATATTAATTGTTAAATCAAAGTGTTAAAGCGGCGGAATATGTGGAGGAAATATTATATGAAAAGTTTTTTTTTAGGTGTTTAAAAGACATCAATCACGCGATAATAGGAATGATTTGCTTCTTCTCTCTTTTTTCTTTGATTTTCATCTCGTCTCTCCAAAAAAAAACTCGGCGAGATCGGGTTGTTGCCTCGCTCGAAACGATTCAACTTTTATACAACGAAACGTTTCTCGTCGCAACAACGGTGAATCAAAATGGTAATAGAGGTGGACTGTATACTCGATTTCCATGTTCGTTGCGATATTATCTTTCGATTCGATCGATTCTCCTATGTATGAATATTCCTACTTCGTAATTGACCCTTATTGAGAACCGATTAAACAAGAGTTCCGAGTTCCAAGTAATACGTAAGCTGAATTCGATAACGAATATCTCAAACAAGCCCAACAAATTATATTGCAAGAGAACTATTCGTTTCGAAATAAAGATTCCAGGTGTTACGCTCTATTTCGTTTCACGACTGCGTAATACACGATTGGCTACTCGAATCGAGGAGAAAATAATAATTATATTTTCCTATTTTCTCTTCTAAACGAGTTTTTTTTGGGTAAATATAGAGATAAATACTTGCGAATGAGACAAAACACGGAGAAGAATCTGAAACAAAATCCGTGTAATCCGATCGTATAATTGATATCGTATACGATTCTATTTTCTCGTTTCCATTTTCCAAATTCCAATTGTCAATAAAACAAGTCTCGACAAACAACTTTCTACTTTTTCAGTATCAATTTTTTCTTCCCTTTAAAATCTTCCTTCCTCTCGTAAAACGTATCAATACGTTCAAAGCGTCCTCGTTGGATCGAAGAACGCGACTTCAAATACGAGTCGGTTACATTTCGCGACAACTGCAGAATTTCTGAGGGAGGAGGAAATGAGAGCTTTCTCTCTCTTTATCTCTCTCGAAGAGAACATCCCTTCTTCCGTCACGATGGGAAAATTTGCGGCAAGTTAACGCCAAGTTTCCTCCGCCCGAGGGAAATTCGATTAACGCGGGAACTGTGTGTCGGTAATTGACAGAAAGAGCCGCGACTCGGCTAAAAGTTACGCGAAATTTCGGCGGGGAACAAGGGAAATCTGTCGAGTTAAAGGAAAAACATTCGACGAAAGGGAGAGAAAAATCATTCGCAAATTTTACTCGATTAATCGAATTTTGAGAGGATCGTTTCCTCCGATCTCTCCTTTTCGATTTTTATCGCGCTCGCGCGATTCTGATATTATTAATTCGACTTCGATGGCTGCACTCTATTTTACGAGTCTTCTTATCCGGATATTTCGATCGATTTTTGATAATGGACGTAGTAGAGACGAATCAACGGTAAGAAAGGATTTCGATATGTTGATAGATCCGAAGAGATTTCCATTTTTTTAAATGGAAAAGCAAATATATATCGCGATAGTTTAATTGCCTTGCCATTTACATCAATCTGACGCAATTTTACCAGACGTGGAAAGGTAATTTTCCACGGTGGAAAACGCTCCTGTCGCGTTCTTGTTATCAGTATCCCCGGTCAAAGAGTGATAATTGAGAAGGTTTTCCTTTTTCCAGGAATCTATTGGCGAGGAATGCGAAGGGGAAGAGGGAGAGAGAGAGAGAGAGAAAGAGAGAGCCTTTGGTTGAACATTTTAACTGATGAATCCCCTCTTGCGATGTTGCGGATGGAAATAGTTGGCCCAGATTCAGCTGTAACCGCTCGACGGCAGATTATTAATTTTTCTCTCGACGCAAAAAGGATTCCGCTCTCTGTCTGCTCTCCACCTCCATCCACCCCCGTCTGCTTACCCTTTTTTGCCTCTGTCGTTTCATCCATCGGCCTGTCCCTTTCGCGATGTCTATTTGATTTCGCGAAATGGAAAAATTTTAGCCGCATGCAGGAGGAGAAGTTGACAGGCGGTCGAGGCTCGCGCCCGTGTCGCCTCCCCCTCTCCTTTTATTCCAATTTTTTTTTTCTCCTCCCCCTTCTCGAATATTTTCACAGCGACGCACGCCTGGACGCAAGACTTCCATATTTCCTTCCTATTCCTACGCCATACGAAATCCTCGCGTCGTCTCCCCGCAGGAAAAACGTCTACGAAAACGTTCCTTTCTCGTTTTCCTTTCGTCCTGTTTCTTCTCCCTTCTTTCCTCTCTGCGTTACGAGTTCTTTCTCGAGGTATAAATTTCCTCGATTAGAAGTCACACTGTACGGCATTACGACATGGCATGCGAAGCTAACGTAATGTTTAACCCAGTTGCGGACTACGCGATTAATCGCGACCAATTAAGAAAAGGGGCACCACACCTCGACTAGGATGTCCGATAACCACCCTTGTAGGTTAATCAGCGCCTTGTAAACACTCGCGGAGGCGGAAGAGGGGAGGGGCGGCGCTTATAATATCGCGATTATTCATCCTCGTCCTCGTCGGGGGTGGGCAGGGATATTCGGGCCGCGTGTTAACGTTAACGAGTCCTGGTTACCGAGCTGTTTCTGCCAATATCGCCGGACTTTCCTAAACTGTGCGAAACACAGTTTAGCGCGCACGGTTACCGCACGGTGTAAATTGCAGTTACAACGACTGCCAACCGAGTTTCGTTTTCGTGGCGTGTAGCACAGCGCGACAGCACTTTAATTACTTTCTCGACGAGCACGACACTCCGCTCCTCCCTCCCCTCGCGCAACACCCACCACGGGCGCAGAAACGAAATATCCTGATAATGAATCACCCCCTTTAACGCGACGACGCGATGATCGAACAATTTCTTTCTCTCTCTCTCTCTCTCTCTACGATCCGACTAATTATGCCCCCTCTCTCCTCTCCACTCCAATAATTCGCTCGAATTGATTAATCCTTTTCTCCGTATATTTTTTCCCCCTCTCCGAATTCGATTCGAAAAAAAAAGGAAAGAAAGAAAAACGAAGCTCCGACATTCGTCAATAGGAAGCCAACTGAATAAATAATCGAAACTATTCGCGTCTCGTTCCAATTAATTCCGGATAACCGGCGTTCCGGTGTAATTCGATGATACGAGCGTGTACGAGCGGCCGCAACGTAAACTCGATTAATAATTAAGCGAATCAACCGTTAATAAATTCGCGCGTTTAACGCACGACTCCCTCTCTCTCTCTCTCTCTCTCTCGCCGTTGTATTTCATCCCATTATCCAGGGGGTCCTCCTTCCTATGGTCCAGACTATGGTTAATGCCCGTCAGACGGATATATCCCGAACTTCCGCCTTGTATATATCTCGCGCGACGCACGCATCTCCTCCTTTTCCAAGCTAGGCCGCCACAATCTCACGCCGTCAAGTCCTAATTTGCCTCGGTGGGCTAATGATATTATCGCGAAAACAGGAAACGCGAAACGCTCCGCAGACGCTCATCCTCCCCCCTCCTCTTGTTCACCCACCGTTTCGACGTCACGTCGTCGTGCGTACATCCCGTTTCCGTTCCGTTCCGAAATAGACTCTCGCCTCACTTGGAGAATTCCAACGCCTCCCCTCTGGTTTTAGGCGAACAAAGGCGAAGTGGGGAAGGGAAGGCACGGGCGGGGCGGTCGAGCGAGAAGATCGATAGAATCGACGTTACGTATGGAAATTTTAGGCAGCAAGTACGATTGGAGCAAATGGAGTGTATGGAGAAGTTGACCGATATAAATAACTCGATCTCTTACGAAGAGGAGAACAATTGCAAATGTCCGGTTGATCGAATTAGATTTCGAATCGACGACGACGCGTTAGTTTAGTGAATTTTTAAACCTCGAAATTCTTGGACGTTCTCGAATGGAATTGTAACGGACACTCGTCTTTTCCTGCTGAAAACGCGATTCGAGGAAGCAGTGAGAGTCCCTTATTCTTAGGAAGAGGGGGGAGATAAAATCGCTGAGATCCTCCGGTTGAAATACGCGATATCGCCGTAAAATCAGCATATTCGCCGCTCTTCGATCGCCATTATTGCTCTCCCTCGAAAATATTGCACCACCGTTTTCTCCGACACCACGCTCTCCATTGTCGATTTCCGTTCGAGCCCGTTCCCCGTTCCTCGCCGCGGCCTCGCTAATTTAATCGCCTCTCCACCATCCGCCGATTACACCAAAGATCGACGAAAGAGGGGAGGGGGGGTTGAAGTATATTTTTTCCATTCCCTTCGTTCTTCCATCTCGTTCGATCCACCTGGGCCTCGATGATAAAAGTACAAACTCGCTAAAATCAGCGTATTTCGCGCCACCGTGTCAATAGCCAGTTTTCTCGTTCTATCTCTCCTCTATCCTTACATCTTCAAAGAATCCTTTTTACAGTCATCCTCTCTCCCTCTCTCTCTCTCTTTCGGATTACCCGAGTTGGAATCGTTCATGGAAATGATTCGAAACGAATTTCTTCGAGCAGGGAGCGAAACATGGTTTAAAAACATGGCGAAAACACGTTCTTACGAGCATAAAATTTGCATATTCATCGAGTTGTCGCCCGCGAGAAAAACTGTTATTATTATTGCCACGAGACGAGTTTTCAACGGCGAAAAATCGGTGAAGGTCGTTTCATTAATATAATCGTGGCGCGTATATATTCATGAAGAGGAAAGCGCGAGATCGATAAAAAAAAAAAAAAGAAAATCGGGGATCACGAATGATTTTATTCTCGCGTT
>NW_006264009.1:194576-194955 GCF_000469605.1 Apis dorsata
AAGTCGAAATTTGTTTTTTGAGACAGGGAGAAGAGAGATTCTTCACAGGTTTGGAAAATTGCATTCGTTCAAAGGGTCGAAAAGTAACTCGTTGCAGCATCTGCCGCCCTGGCTTCACTCGTTTCCTCGTGTTCTCTTCCGTTCTTCCGTCCACCATGGTGCTGCTTCAAAAGGAAGGTTTGAACGAACGTTTTCTGCCCGTTCGACAGTGGCCAACGAAACGAGAAACAATTCGCGTCGCGTTTCTACTCGTTCCATCCTCGTCGTCCAACGTTTGCGACCATCGAACCGATCGCCGATTTCGCGTCCCTCTTTCTCCCTAACTTTGCGCCGTATAAGAGAGAGAGAGAGAGAGAGAGAGAGAGAGAGAGAGAGAGAG
>NW_006264009.1:195017-196242 GCF_000469605.1 Apis dorsata
GGATCCGCGTTTATTCTACGCCGAACAATCGTTCGTTTCCTTTTTGTCCCGCTAACTTGTTCGACACTCTTTGAAATAACCCGATCAGATTCTCTTTGACTTTTATATATAGAGATAAGTAACTCGAACTTTCAAGTGGCGTGATATTTAAATCAAATCGTAGTCGGGGTTGACGTTAGAAAGTCCCGTATCGTCGAAAATTCGACACGAGTAGGAAAGATTTAAAGAAGAAGGAGACTATATAAAGTGGATTTTTTTTTTCGATCTGTTATTACAATATGAATCACGTTTAATCCGAAATAAATAGCGATCTCGATACGTTAATTTTCACGTAATATACGGTAATTAATTATCGAATTTTAGAAGAATTTTAGTGTAAAATATTTTACACTTTATAGTATTCGCGTGTCAAATAATTATTATTACGATCTAATTTTGAATAACGTGGAGCTCGATAGAGAACCGTATAAAAAATCATTGCGATACGGGTATTTTACGAATGATACGATTAATTAATAAAATACATTTCGTTCCAACCCCTTGGACTTGGAACAACAAAACTCCACCTCACGGATCGTTAGATTTCGATCGAGTTCTTCTTGGTCTTGCGCGAAGATTACTTTATAAAAGAAGAAGAAGAAGAAGAAAAAAAAGACTCTAACTCCATATATATATAAATCGTACACGGAGCATAGAATTTTGTCCTACATTTCACAATTGAATTAAAGTTGAACTCGAACAGTCGGTCGAACCGACGGTTTCCGGGAGGACGAAAAAAAGAAAAGGCACGGGTCGGTTGATGGATCTCTACACCCAGAGCGTACAAGTGTGTAGGTGATTTCACGTTTTGTAGCGGCAAGAGGCCACCTCGCTCCTCCGTGGGAGGAGGGGAGGGGTTCGAGAGGGGGAAATTCGGGCGGAGGAAACAAAAGAGCGCGAGGAAGCGAATCAAAACCGTGCTGTGGCGCATTTAGGCCTGACCGGGCGTCCTTTCAACCCGCGTTTAAAAGGGGGGTCCCGAGGGGGGTCCACGGGAGGTCTCGACCTCGTTTCCACCACCACGTTTTCGTGGCGGTTGTAATGCGGTTGGTGGTGGCCGCGGCATATGGCGGACCAGTTTGACCCAAATGGCAAAGCGTCCTTCTTATCTGCGTCTGTTTCTGACAAGGGAGAGAGAGAGAGAGAGACGTACACGAGCGGATGGAGACGCCATACGGCTCCATCC
>NW_006264009.1:196710-198697 GCF_000469605.1 Apis dorsata
TAACGTGAAAACAAGAGGAACCCGAGGAGGAGGGGGAGAGGAGGCGGAAGAGAGAAAAAGGATGCGGAAAGAAAAGGGTGGAGGACGAGAGAAGAGAACGACTCGTTTTACCACTATGCAACTCGATCGCGCGTTTACTTCCTTCCCTTTTTTAAACGTATGTGTATGTGTACGTTTGTGTCTACGTACCGCAACGGCGTGTATTCAGACGCGGATCGTCTTCCGCACCGTCAAGTGGAAACAGAAAGCTACGTGGAGAGAAGGAAAGGTGAGGCGGCCTGCCTCCGTCGTCTGCCTCCCGTGGCCAAGGGAGCCGGATACACGTCGGCTTGCGTAAGAGTTAACTCTCGAACGCGGTAATTGTATTGATTCGTAACCGAGTGGAGAGAGAGAGAGAGAGAAGCCTATCCCACGGCATACCACCGATCAGCCCCCCGCCACACATATTTCGAGTCGTATTCGCGATCGGTGAACTGGAAACCGGCGTGGCATCGCGGCAGAGCGCGTCGTACGCCGCGCCACGCCGTTGCATAATGCGCTCTTTGTGCGCCGCTCCTCTCGAGCCCAACTTTTTTCCCTTCCTTCTTTCTTCCTTCCTCCTTTCTTCCCGAGAAAGGAACGGGGAAGCTCCGCTTCTTGGGAAATTTGTCGCGAGGAAAGTACTATCCTCGAGGATTTCGGGGATTGGGACGGCGTAAAAATCCGACGCGTTTTGGAGCTTTTTCTGAACGGTCGAGAGGGAGGACGTCGACGAGGTCTGTCGAGCGTGTGCTGGTGTATATTTCCGAAAGCATCGACCGCGAGGAAACAGGGAGGGAGGAGGAGGAGGAAGAGGAGGAGTTTTCAACGACGACGAACCTCGTTTCAGCTCGTCGGTGAAAATACCGAAACCAGGTGCTCGCGAATGTTACAATTTAAAATTGCCGGCGAGCACAACCTGCCGTGGAATCGTCGTCGTGTTCCGCGCCGTCGAGCGTGAAACGTAAGATGCGACCAAGGGAGGCGGCGAATACCGGTTGCGGTGGTGACGACAACGGCGAGACACACACCGCCTGTATCCGCGCTCTATAAAGTCGCGAACGTAAACGCGCCACCGCGCTCTCGACCTCCTCCGAGCGAATTCGCCAACCCTATTTTCCCTTCCAACCGCCGCGAGCGCGTGGTGCAAAGCCATGGCGATGATCGCGCCGCCAAGAATCGACCGATCGTTAACCGGTTTCGGACCGCGGTCGTCCATCGATTCGAGTCGACAGTCGTCGAAGATGCCTCAACGACGCGGAACGTTGCAGAGTCGCGGAAGCGATTCATCAAAAGCGAATCAAAAGAGAAGTTGAGAAATTTATTTAAATAAGGGAGGTGGAGCGGGATCGAGGAGAAGAGGAAATTTCTCGATATTCGAGCCCGAGTTGAAAGGAGGGTATTAAAAAAATTTGATTACCGAGAGAGCGGGCCGATGCACGAGGAACAAAACGAAAAAACGGTGGTGGAAGAGGAGGTGGATATATGGAAGAGGGGTAGTGATCTCTACGTCATTTCGCGGAATTCATTTTGCGGCGCATAAGCGCATTACCTTTCTCGCCAGATTATTTCGCGGTAACCCTGATTATGCGTCAGCGGCGCATCGGATAAATGCTTTTTTCCTTTTTTCGGACGGGGGCAAAGAGTATATTTTCGTATCCATACGGAATCGAAGGCTGACCGAGTAGTGGTTCAGAGATGTAATTTGTTAAAAAATATATATATATATTCTTCTTCGTCGTATCGAGACTCATCGCTGTATCTCGTTTTATGATCCTCGCGACGCCGGCCTCGATGCGATTTATCGTTGATCCTCTTTAACGAGCTTCCGATAAACGAAGGAAATTCGCGTCAACGATGAAAACGTTTGGTAATCTAGGATCTCCGTCTATATCCATCCGTCAATCTCTCCCATTTTTTTTTTTTTCTTTTTTTCCTTTCGCATCGAAACCGCCTATTTCGGGGAATA
>NW_006264009.1:198818-202374 GCF_000469605.1 Apis dorsata
TCCGCTCGCCGGCGACAATCCACCCAATTTTGCCATCGTTCTCTCTTTTCTTCTCTCTCTCTTTCTCTCTCGTTCCGCATGCCGTTTAACGCACAGTTCCACCGACAAAATATTCGCAAAGTTTCAGCCCGAAAAGTTGGAAGGAAGTAATTATATCGTGGACCAGGTGGAGGGCGAGGCGGAGCGAATCGATAATTCGTTTCGGTCGAAAGGAGGAGAAAAGCGAATTCCGAAGCGACAGGTTCCTCGACCTTAACATCGAGATCGCATGTCGGGGGCATATTCATCACATCGACCCAACAGGAAACCACCGCCTTTCGCGGATCGTCCCGACGTCGCGTTTCTGCGCGATCGAATAAACATCCGAGCCGAGAATTTCGGCGAGAAAAATGGCAATGCGACCTCTTTACTCTGTGCAAGCGCATAGATACGTACGATCTCGACTCGAGATGTCGGATTCGAGAAAAATACGCGTACGATGGATCCGATCTCGCGTTCGTCCACGAGATACCCATTCCTGCGAAATTCCTTTTGTTTTTCCGATTTCTCCTATGGAAAGATATGGAAAATTGTCCTCCAACCACCGTGCGAATGGCCGCCAACCGGAACGCACGAAGCGAGAATAACGCACGCGGATGGCAACGATGGTTGTGGTGGTTGGTGGTGGTTGGTGGTGGTGGTCGTCTGTGAATAAGTATGACAGTGAACTTTATTATGCACGTCGAAGCCCGAGCAGGGGCTGTCACGCGAGTTGGGATAGCGACACGCGAGCCTATTTCAATGGTAATAAGCCGGCGACCAATCAATTGAGTATGCTAAATATGTATATGCAGGCTGGACCTTTCTCTCTCTCTCCCTTTCTCTCTCCGTCGCAATAGTAGACGTGCCAATCAATTAACGACGTAGGTTGCCTCTCGCAGCGGAAGCACCCGGGGACGATGTTCCCGTCGAGGACCAATGGGATTGACGCGAACCACGGTTGCATTCTAAACAGGCCGATGATGTCTCCGCGGCCTCCACGGAATCGCGTAACGACAGCCCTCTCTCTCTCTCCCTCTCTCTTCGAAATCTCGTTGCGAAAACGTCACGGAGGGATTTCGGCACGCGTATTCTCCTCCATCGTAACCTCTCTCTCTGTCTCTCTCTGCTCTATCCTACGCTCAACGGGGCGATTTTTCATTTCCGCGTTCGACCAAACCAGTTTCGCCACCTCTTCCTTCCTTCCTTCCTTCCTTCCGCGCCAATTTTTCACCGCCAACGTGGATCGCCAACGTGGATCCGCCAGCCAGCCAGCCAGCCAGCTCGCGTCCATTCGAGCGTGGAAACGTACGTAGAAATGAAATTTCGTTTCAATTTTTCACGACTTTTATGCGTCTCTATGAGGGAGGAGGAGGGAGGGAAGGAAATTAATAAGAAGGAAGGCGGAAGATAAAGCGGGTGCCGCAAAGTCAGCCGGCCCGCTTCGATCGCGAAGAACCGGTTTCCAACCACGGAGAAGAACGATCCCAAGAGGTGAGCCACGTCGGCGANGCGGCAAAGGGAGAAGAGGAGAGGAAAGGAGAGGAGAAGGGAGGAGATTCCTCGGCTGTACGACAATAACGGCCGTTAGTTATACTCGCGTCCCGACGTAATCGGTTCTCCGCAGCTAACTTTCCCGGCGATACGGAGAAGGAGAGGATCTTGATAATTAGCACCCACCTATCTTAGTGCCACCTCCCCTCCCCCCACCCTTATGTGCGGCTCCCGAAATGAACCGAGACCCACATACAAGAGGCAAGTTTNGGCCGCGTCTAAAGCGGCGTTCGTGCTTGAGAGGAGACCATAAAACGAGAATGCAGAGGGGCTTTACGGGGGGAGGGGGGAGTATCGCTAATTAGGCCAAGATTTTAAGCTGACGAATCTTTATGAGGAAGGGAGAGAGAGAGAGAGAGTTTCTGCCGAGTTTTGCCCGTCTGTTGACAGATAACGCCTCCCGTTATATGAAATTAAGCTGTAACGAACGAGAAGGAGGAGGAGGAGGATCGTCTACGCGATCTCAGAGATATTCAGAGAAATCTTTTTTTTCGAAAATAGATCGAAATGGATCCATCCACTCGAGATATTCGACAGCCTCCTACTATTCTTAAGTTAAAGTTGCAGGAGGGGGCGCGAATCGAGATCCGTCCATCGAGAAGTCCGAAACGTTAATCTAACGGAATATAACCGTCGTTGTTGCCGACAACAGGTAACATCCTGGTGGATGATACACCGTGGATGATGGTTAGGATGCTCGAAATAACGGAGTCGAGTTTCGAAACTTCTCTCCGTTCTATGGAGCGGCTAATTTTGCACAAGGCGCCGTTTCCACGCCCGTCCCAAGATCCGATACACCTTCCGGCGATTTCTCTTCCCGATAACGAGGCAGCGTTTCCAATTCCAAGGAGCCATACGCCATGCGTATATATATATATATCACCAGCCGGATTCTTTCTTCGTAATTCGCGATAACGACTTTCGCTGTCTCGTCGCAATACTTTTTTCTCTCTATCTCTTCTTTTCGCCTTTCCCTCTTCGTCTTCCTCTTCTTCGTCTCTCCCCCGCAATCGTGGCCATCGCGAATTACGCGCGTGCTTCTCGTTTCCGCACGCGCTCTTACGCGTACGCGTTCCTCGCCGTACGTGTAATGAACCAGTAATGACGAGAAACGAAAGGAATAATAATAACGCGAGGACGAATACAAATTTACGATCGAAACACGCGTGACTTCCATACGACTTTTCCCGAAACGAACGATACGTGCGTATATAAATATATACATACACGGGTTTTGTTTTGAAACTCGACGTTTCGCTTCGACGATAACCGAGATTATAATACGCGATTGAATAATAATTGCGCAAAAAAAAAAAAAAGGAAAAGGAGATAAAAATAGGAAACGGTCAATGCGCGAAATAAAGTGTGGCGCATTTATGTCTGTAGAGAGGATGTGACAAGAAGGGGGAGGGATAAAAAATGAAAAGGATAAAACAGAGTGAAACGGGATAGAGTGGTAAGGGGAGAGGAAAGGGGGGAATAGAATTAATTTTATTAAACGTTACCCTACGCGCTATTGCACCCGGCTCGCCACCAGCCCCGTTTGTTCCAACTGGTAATAAACGCCGCTTTCATCCGCGAGATGTTGTGAAGTTATTGTCTCTTCCTCGCGTCTTTCCAACCCCTTCCTCCTCCCTCCCTCCTTTCCTTCCTTCCTTCATCTCGTCTCTCGGATACCTCGGTATACACGGGATTCGCAAAAATGATTTACGGTCGTCTCGGATCTCTCCTCCTCCTCCTGTAGGTGTGATCGTGCACAGATGCCCGGTGTATATACATATATATATATATACACACACGTATACGAATACACGATGGAGAATCGCGATCTGAATGGGTTGCAACACGCGCGTAATACGAGAATTTATCGGCGCGTATTACACGTATTACAGTTCTACGGGGGAGGAGGAAGGGGAGGAGCTGTCGGTCGCGAGAGACGTCTTTTATTATTAGCAAGAAAAAGTCCCGTGTATCGGCCGTTGCC
>NW_006264009.1:202671-205671 GCF_000469605.1 Apis dorsata
CACCCCCACCGAGCTTTTGTCCCCGTTTCACGGGTTTCCCAGCCTGGGTGATCAATGTTATCCCCTCCGCCTCCCCCCCCGGATTCCTTCCTCCCGGATAGACGCCGTATTTCACGTATCTCGTCCCCGTCTCGCGGAAAATTTTCCAATTCTACTCCACCGCCTCGCGCGCGCCACTATCCGTCATCGTCTTAAGCGATCTCCTTCCCTCGAGCTCTCCAATCTCCCTCGTGCCGATCGAAAATCGGGGATAAAGGGAGAGGAGAGGATTGGAACCGTGTAACCTCGAGAATGAAATTCGCTTGACCGGATCTCTTCCCTTCCTTCCTTGGCAGAATAATGTTTAAACGCGGGAGGAGATGGATCGCGAATTACGAGACGGGGTTCGTCCTTGGAATAATATCGGCGGCGGGATATTCGTTCGCGCATTTGCACTTCGCATTGGCAAAGGAGGGAGAAGGAGGGTGGAGGAACCCAACGCCTTTATGCTCGTCGTTCACGGACCTTGTACACGTTTCCTTCGAGTATAATAGTTTCGGTCTTCGTCCGATCCATCGAACGATTTCACCTCGGAAGCTCGAGTTCTCGAGGTAATTCCGGTGGAAGTTGGAAAGGTGGAGATGGAAAGGTGCGAGACGAAGGGTCACTTCGCCGTGAACAAATGAAATTTGACTCTGCTTGTTCCATTTGGCTAATTAAACTCGAGTCTCTCGGAGAGCGAAAGGGACGATTATCGATCGTCGCAACGAAGAGAATGCAACATTTGACGCCTTCCTTGACTTGATGGAAGGGAGTAATGTAAAACTCGTCGATCGTATATGTTGATCATAGATAAGGATCGAATTATCCTTTTGGTTTTTCGAGAGAAAGAAGAAGCAAAACTTGGAGCGGGCGGGAAAATTCGTTCTCGTCGGTGTTATCGTCGACTTCGATCTCTCCGATTATTTCGAGATAATCCTGGCGGGATCGCTCCCGAAGCGAGGCAACTCGAAACGAATATTCAAGGGATTAGAAGGGAGATCCGACGGGGGAGGACGGGTACGTACGCCACTTCGGGACCGTATGTAAGCGTGCACAAGCGGCCCAAGCTTATCGCTCGTATCCCGAGTTCCCAACAGTTCCGCCATAAATACAGAGCAACGATCCGAGGAACGGCTTGCGCACGGCCACGGAAATGGAGGATCGAAGAAATAAACTTCGTGGCTTTCCGGAACGATCCGAATCGAACCTACTTTTCTCGAAATGTTATCGATATATATCCATCAAAACGGTGGATATCGAGAAACGGGACGAGATATATTCGTACTTGGAAAAATAAAAATTGTATCCTCGGAAAAAATTTGATTGGAGGGGATTTGAAAGGGTTGGTAGGAGAGAATAGGAAAGCCGGAAAGGGGGAGAGGCGTGGATAAGGGTGAAAAGGCGGAGGAGGGAGCGGGGGGAAAAGGAAAACAGGGTCGACTGGAAAAATCTGGTTAGCCGGTGCGCTAATTGCGGCGGACCGACCGATCGACCCAATGAAAGCTCACGGCAACAAAAGCTGCATCCGCTTTGAGACCAACTCCGCTTCACCGTTGCTCCGTAAAATTTCCGTTTCACGGCTCGGTGGGGAAAAATTGGACGCGAGCTTTCGTCGCTTGCCGGTGGGCAAAAAGCAAGGCAAAGCAGCTCGATCGTGGCCGTAGCGGCCGCGAGGGAATTCGAAATGAAGCGAGTCGAGCGGACGCGAACAAACAACACCTTCGAAAACTTTGATTACGAATTCAAAATAGGATTGATTCCAGATTCTAGACACGCGTGTGTGTGTGTGTGTGAAGTATGGAAAAACTTAACTTGTGTTCTCTAAATCCCTTTTTCTTTTCTTTTACTCCTATGAAAAATTATAGACAGCTTTCTATAGGTTGAGTCAAGCGTTGATTTATTCGAGTTATCTGTATCGATAAGAATGGTCGAACGTTTCTACCATCGAAAAATTCCGATCAGTACGCGCCTTTTTTCTTGTCTTTTTCTTCTCAGAAGAGGATGCGAACGAACGTTTGAATATTTAACGGGAGGAGAAGGGATAGCCTCGTATGTCGACGCAACAACTTTTTCGAAATTACGATCGCGGGTTAAAAACGGGACGAAGTGATAACACCGGTTAAAAACTGTTTACATACAATCAAGGGAGCAACGAGCCTGTCATTTTTCTCCGTGAAATTTTTTGTTTAAAATTGTACGAATTAAATCGAGCCACGCGCATGATCGATGAGAGTGGAGGCCCCCTTGTGTAACAATTAATCGTTAATGGATGGAAAAACTCGTCGAGTGCGTTCTTTATAATGCACGTGTCGGCGATTTTTATCGCGGAACTGCGCTGTTTCGAGCCAATGTGAAATACTTGATGCGATGAAAAAGTCGGGAAAAGAAGAAACGTCGATCGAATCTTTCAATTTTCATTCATACATTTACATCCCTCCTCTTTTTTTCAGCCTTTAATAAAATTGATAAAACAGAAGATTGATTAAAACATCCGCTATAATTTCATCCACTTATCATTCGTCCTTATCATTCGTTCATTCATTGCTCGAAGAGGAAAAAAGAACGAAAAGGCACCAAGATATACACACACGCGTGAAAAGTGAAATTTCATAAAGGTGACGGGGGAAACGTCCAAACGTCGACGAGGAGGAAATCGAGTTGCTTTTCGCGTTTGTCGAAAATGCGGGGAAGAGGGGAAGAAGCATCGGAATTCACTTTGCAAAAGTGGTAGAGAATTTTCGCGGACGTTCCCCTCGTCGACGACTATCTCTCTGACTACTAGCCGGCCCCGAGAGCTCGGCTAATCTCGAATTCGCTCGACGCGACAACGACCGAATTCCCTTTATACTCCGCGTAGAACGAAGCGAAAAACGTAACGGATAGCAATTTCTTTCCCACGTGCGATAAAGCGCCTCCCTTCCTCCCTCTCCCCCTCCGCCCGACAATTTTCCTTCCAATTCATTCCACCGTGGTTTCCTT
>NW_006264009.1:205866-217425 GCF_000469605.1 Apis dorsata
TCCACAAATTGCGATACCGCGTTGCGTCGAGAATTCGCGCGCGCGCCACCTGCCAAACCGTGATTGGCACACACCTCCCCCTCCCTCACCCCCGTTTAATGTCGTTTTCACAATTTTCCCCGGTCAATTAACGGACGCGTGACTAAAATTTCCCCGTTTCGACGAGCGGAGAAGGCTCGAATCGATCATCGAGGGGGGAAGGGTTTCGATCCGTTTCCCTTTTTCCAAGCAAACGGCGTCCGAATACAGGTGAAGTCGAGAGAAATCTTGTTTAGGACGATTCGCCTATCGTCCCTCCCTCCTGCGTAGCGATGAATACGGAATGGTTCTTATTCCCGGGATAAGAGAAATTATCGAGAAATTTGGTTGGACGAAATTTTTCCATCGAACGAATCCCGAATTCCGGGCGCCGTGGAAATTCCTCTATCGCGTGCGCTATATAATCGATCGATTCGAAACAACGAGCGCTATCGTCCCAATTAGCCGCTCGTTGTCCGCCTTCGTGATCAAAGCTTTGGCTCGAGATATCATCGCGCTGTTGTTGTACAGCTACGTTTTATATGTGTTTGTGTATGTGTATATACGTGCCGGGGTCGTCTTCGCGGAGTTAACGTTCCTTGTGGCGAATTCTGACGCGATTTCCGAAGCGAGGTAACGAGCTTAATGCAAAATTTAAATACCTTAAAAGCGATATTAGCGGTGCCGGTAGCGAGCCGGTAGTATCACGGCACGGTTAATGCAATTTTCCTGTCACTCAAACAGGCACAGGTCGAAACAGCGGGGCGGCGATAACCGCGAAATTAATCGCGTTATCGTTAATAACCTCCATTGTTATTAATTATTATTACCAGGGCGCACCATTTGAATCGGTGGCCGGCAAAGCGGCCCAAACCAATCCGTGCCAACTTTCGAGAAGTTATTATTGAAATTATATTCGCGAAGGGGAACTGCCGCGACCACGATTTTCCAAAGCGGAAATCCAAGTTATATTAATCGGCCGGGTAATCGGCTCTCTTCTCGCGTCTTCCCGGTTCTCGATGTTTACGCTTCCGTTTCCGTTTCAAGTTTCTCTTACCGGAGGGAGGGGAGGGGAATAAATTCCGGAACAACGTGTTACCAAAACCTTTCTCGAGTCATACGATCCTCCTTTCGTAATATTCGTATCTCTCGCAAGAGATAAGGAGAACTCGAAAAAGAAATGCGATTTCACGGAGCGAGCGTTGTCTTTCCATTTTCGAGTTTGTTGGAATTTTTCAACTTAGCCGAGCGTTGTACATCGTACGTTCTCCTCGATATCGATCGTGAACAATTGACGCGGTGTCTTTTCACTTTTCTATTCTTCCAGAAATTTATTCTTCATTGAATCCTATTTATTATCAAATCAGCTATATAATATAAGTGTTAATGTTAATTATGTAATTATGAAAATGTAATTTTATTAAATGTAAATAAATTGACTAAAAAAATCATTAACTTAAGAATAATTTCAAATTTCTTTCGATGATAAAAACTGAGAATCAGAATATAAAAGAAAATTAATCCCTTTCAACATTTTCGACGAACGAAAAGCACGTTTTTTTTTTCTCGAAAATCGCGCGGGAAAATGGCGCATATGCAATCACGACGCTATAACGAGAGCTGTTAATTATGAAATCCCATAATTAAATTAAATGCACTCGTTTTGCTCGTGCGCACCCCTTTCGGCGGTCGTAAAACCAACGATAATTTGTATCTGGAACGAGTTACGTGTTTGGTGGCGAATGCAGCGACCACGGCGCGGCCCCCGAAACGAACGATCGTCCGTACTGTTAAATAGTACGAAATCGACATCATACGATCGCAATTAACGGTGTGTCAACATCTCGATCGATTTCATCGGTCGTAATGGAATTTCTCCCTTTTTCTTTTTTTTTTTTTCTTTTTCTTTTTCTTTGACGCGTAAAACTTCGATCGACGGTCGTCTAATTTCAATTTCAATTTCAACTCGAATAACAGAATAAGATGAATCGACGATTTAAAAACACGACGACTTTCTCTCTTTCTCTCTCTCTCTCGATATTTCCCCCTTTTTATCGTTCTTATCCCTTGGACAAGGTGACGGCACTCGAACTCGTGGTGAGACAATTAAGCCAGTGGGATAGCGATCGTTGAGGGTGTGGCGTCTCTCCGAGAATAATTGTACATCTGGGTGTGGTTTTGCGACACCCGAGACAAAAATCGGAGGGGACTGCCATTAAGAAGATGAGAATTTATTACGGCTGAAGGAACACTCGAGAAACGTTTTCGCGTTCCAATATGCTCGGTTAACGCCTCGATTCGAGAAAATTACGCGGGAGCAATTTTCGAACTGGTTTAATCCAACTGGTTCGAAGGATCGTCCTTTAATTTCGAGAATTCCTTCGAAGAATCATCCCAACATTTCCGACACCGTGCGAACAATCGCATCGGCGAGTACACCGTTAACGTCGGTCGACGCGATTCCCCACGACGCTTTATCTCGAGTTTTGGCGCGAGTTGTATCCACAACAGCCGTTCGAGAGAATTCGAAACGACGGAGGAACGTCATTCAACGAAACAAACGCCGCAGCGGGGTGAAAGTGCATAATAGCACGGGCGTAAACAGCGATACGAGCGCTGCGTTGTTCGTTGCGTGAATACCGTTTCTGCGAATCTCTGCGCATCTCATCGTCATCTCGTGATCATCGGCTTAATTATCGATCGCTCGAGGAGCGCCGATTCGCCGTTTCGCCGGTCGGTTTCGCGGGATATAAGGTAAGATGAACAGGGAAACGAAATCGTAAGGGATTCGACATTCGATCTAGCGAGACTCCTCGCGTCGAATCGATTAATTTTATCGAATGAGCATCGGGCAACGAGAGCCGGTTGCCAACGGCAATCAACCTAAATGAAAATCGATTCGATGTTCATTACGGGGTAAATAGGGACGAGAAAACGAGGGTGGGCGTGAGCGGGGGCCCGGCTCGGAGGAGAGGGAGGGAGAGAGGACGACAAGACGAACGACCCAAGTCGGATACAACAATACCTATTAAGATAGGATCGTGACCAACCGCGTGCAATCTCTCTCTATCCGGACAGCGGAGTGATTTCAAGGACCGCCGTTGCGTTCCTCCTATTGCACCTGACGTTATAATCGAACCCTTTCGATTTGTATTCGACCCCGAGTGTGACGTCGCTCCACGTACAAGCCGAGCCAAGCCGAGGAGCGCACAAAGGAGGCGCGATCGAAAAGCTGGAATGTTCGGAACGTGGGAAATTTCATTCGCGTAAATTCTACTAATTGTCGCTTTCGCTTCCACCGCGAACCGAGCTTAAGTTTCTTGAACGCCCCACGGATACTTCTCTCTCTCTCTCTCTTTCTCTCTCTTTCCGCTTCCGGTCCTTTCCTCGGCTCCAACTCGAAAAGGGATTTATTAATTCTACGGGGAAGACTTATCCGCGTCTAATAAAGTGAAATGTCGCAGCGGGAGATCGCGATGCGAAACTACTTCCCCTTGGCATCGGCAATTTTACGTTTAATTAAACAAAACGATGGTCCAAACCATGGCTCTCTCTCTCTCTTTCTATCTCTCTATGGATGCGAATCTAACGGAACAGCTTAAGCGGAATCTCGATGAATCACGATGGAATTACGGTACAGTTATGTATAACTTTAAGTTTGTCAGATTTTGGATAATAGATTTATTAGTCGGAAGCTTAGCTTGGATAGCCCCTTATCAGAAACGCGTTTGCTTTTTTTATCGATATCGATAAGGCTGGTTTTCAGAAATAACGCGAATAACAAGCGTTTTATATCGTTTTAAAACAAAATGTTGACGTTGCTTTTCACGCGGTATTTTCGTTGCATCAAAGTGGTCGGTTAATAAATTTACCGGAATTTGGAGAGCTTCGCTTCCGTTTTTTTGGAATGGAATATATTTTTTAATTCGTATCTCTATATACCAAACCTTTGAAAATTTTTTCGAATCGTTTTTTCAAGCTTCATCGATCCTTCGCAACGTGACTTGAAGACAGCGTTGACTCTTTTCTATTTTGAATATATAATTCGTGTAATATTTTCCCCTTATCGTTTGTATCGTTGGAGAATGAAACGCTCGAACGATCTTGGAAATAATTTTATCGAGAACAAGTTTTCGTTGATTCGATTGAGAACGAATATCGGCGTGATATTCGCTTTTTCGCTGTCACGCCTATTACACGTGTAATTAATCGAACGGCATTAATAACACGCTGTGATGAAAAAAAAAAAAAAAAAAAAAAGATAGAATAACAAGACGATGAATGGAAAACGAGCACAATATCGATCGACGTTTATTGGACGACGAAAACAGGATGGGTCGGATGAATCTCGTTCTATGAGAGAAGAGAGAAAATTCGAAGGAATAATAAGGGAGGGGAGGAAAAAAAACGCTACCCAAAACTTTGGAAAAATTTCAAACTTTCGTTTAAAATTTCTTTTCAATATGAATTTTGAATGGAGATACCAATTATCAAAGATGAAAGCGAGACGAGCTAACTTTCAGAATTTTTGAATTAATATTCCAAACGAAAAAAAAAAAAAATTCCCTATACACTAGGGGGGGAGGGACTCGAGATGCGAACTCGAGATCCTCGAGATTAGTAATCAGACACTTTAATCACTTTCCTAAGAAGTTTCTTATACTCGGATTTCTTACTTCGAATACTTTAAGAGAACGGATATATACAAGTTTACTACGTTTTATTTCAGATTAACGAGCTACTTTATTAACTAACTAATCCCGCTATCTGTAAATTTCCTGATTTTTATATATTTTTCAACGTTACGAAAACTTCCTTTAAGCAATAATAATTAACCCAATTTAACTACGCCATCGCGTTTCTTTTTTTTTTTTTTTTTTTTTTTTTTTTTTTGTTTCAACTCAAATTTTACTCCATTTCGTTTTTAATTTGCTTCGTTTCGTTCCACAAACTCTCTCTCCGTCCCCCCTCCCCTTTTTTTCTTCTTCTCTTTTATCGCAAACATGACACACATATCACCGTTTCGCAAATACAATTATCATCTTCATTCCTCTTCATTCAAAATCTCGAAATTCACGAGTGCCGATATTCCGAAAATTTTCAACTGTGCAACACGTATTGCACCCTTAATCATCCTCCTTTCGAACCAATTTCAAACCCGGCCAACTATTTTCATCCCTTTTTCGACCTCTGTCATCATGTACACCGTATACGTGCGAGATTTCGTGCAACTCGAACGAATAACTCTCGAATATCCCTTATGTACCTTTTCCTTTTTTTTTCTTTTTTTTTACAGAGCGTACACGTGTATATTCAAATCACAGAGAACCAATATATTTCCCTTTTTCCGCGCAAAGCCCGGCCTCGTGTACCGAGAATAACGACGAGGGATCGGTCCGACCCTGAAATACAAAGACGTAAATACAGGGCAGCATGTTGCGGAACGTCTCGACGCGAGAAGAAGAAACGGAGGAGCCAAAATTAGCCGGCGTCTCCACGCAACGTGATTCGCGAGAAAAGAAAAGAGAGTAACGAGAGTTTTTCCAAAATTAATCCCCTCCGCGTCGATGGACGAAACGTCGATCGTGTTATGGATTAGATATCTGGTAAACGCAATGTCGGTTCTTTGTATATGAAATGCTAAGTCGTTTGCTTTAAAGCGAGGTATCTCGCTTTTTCAATATTCGAATGGAAACCTCGAATAAGGATATACATGTGTATACACGAGATATTTCGAGATAAAGTTAAAGTTATACCATGTCTGATATCTGATCCAGATCTGATGATACAGATCCACTTTCCATCGAAACAATCAACGGAATCGTCACATTGAAATGGTAGTTTATTAACATAAATTTCAAATACACGAACTATTTCTTTTTTCCCCCCCTTTCTTTTTAGATCAGTCTCCGAATATATATTTATAATATATTTTCCCAATTCGTGAACGACGAATCTAAAGAGAAAATATGTATTAACTCAATTACGATTAAAATGTGATACAGACCGTATTCGAAATTTATAATTGAATATTACTCACTTTTGACGTTAATTCTCCATTGCGTTGCAACGATTTAATCGCGATTTAATGTGTTTCCTCGCTTTCTAACCGCGTGCTAGATCTCTCTAGACCAACGATTTTTCACGTTGCGAAATATATTCAAGAAATTGTCTTAGTCGAAAAATATCAAAGCATAATAAGCATCGAGAGATATTTGGTCCAGAGCGTGGAAATGGTCAAAGTTCGTCGGTGGTGGAACTTTTACACTTGGCAAAATATTTCGCGTAAAAACGCCATGTTATGCTCGTACGCACGAGTGGCCACAATATTGCATCGACCTCTCTCTTTCCCCCCTCCCTCTCTCTCTCTCTCTCTCTAACGAGTGAGGTCGTTACGCGGGCTCGTCACGAAACGTCGGGCATTCTTTCGCGACGCGGCCGACTATTAGTTTTATTCGCACGCAATGAACGCCGAAAATAGCGTTCCCGGGTGGAATCACGCGACGAAAGAGTAGGAACATTTGTGTCGCGGAAGATATTTATAATTAGGGAGATTCGGCGAGAGAGGCGACGAGAGGTGAATTATTCGAACAAGGAATTCCTTAAACTTGTATATTTCGTGATTCTCGGATAGTGCAACGTAGAGGAAAGAAAAAAAGGTGAATTATAGAGATCCGCAATCGTTGCACCCTTCTTTACGATTTTATCTGTGGACATTTGAATAACGGGCTAAACTTTTATCCCCCCCTCCCTCACCATAAATATGAAATATCTATCCGAGTCGAGCATAATATTTATTCGTCGAGCATTATCGAGAAAATATGAAAAAAATTTATTAGAATAGCGTGGAATTTAATTCGATGCCTTTATTGTAAATCATTCATAATCTTGATTCAAACAATTGTTATATATCACCGTTTCTTTCCATCTCAAACTGTCTTTCCGAATTACTCTTTGAAATGGCACATCGAATTAATTTCTAATAGAATTTATAGTAAAATTCGATACGAAAAGAACGACAAACTATAGTTGAAATCTCAAGTATATAATAAATGCAAAAGCGACGATGCACGATGATCGCGATCGGGCCATTTCAACCCGATAAAACGGTCGGTACACCGTTAGTATACATATATATATATATATATTCCACTTCTCGATAAATTACCGCGAATCCCTAATTCCAAAGTTGCTTACAACCCAGTAGACTCTACTCTTTACGCAAGTTTCCCCACGTAACACGTATACCAAACTAATCCCATCGGGGAACGCGACGTTTTCCGCATACGGTTCCCCCACTACTACATCCTTTCCACTACTCGTTTCCACTACCCTTTCCCCCTCCCCCTCGATTCATAGTAATTACAACAAATTAGCCAAATTGCCCATGCACGATTCTCCGCCACCGTGTTTCAAGGTAAACGAGCATCTTGCAACGAATTAATCCTTCCTTTCCTATGAAAAGGAAATAATTTTCAAAATCGAATACGAGCGTTTCGTGCAATGTCCGTGTATCGATTATTGCCTTGCCCCGAAACGGGATGGAAAAGGGGAGGAGGAGGACAGGAATCGAGAAACTCGAAGGCGAAACCGTGAACTCGGCTCGACAAGTCGTACGCGCATCAATGCGACAGAGTATTCCTCCTCCTCCTCCTCCTCCTCCTTCTCCACTTACATACCATGAATATTATTGATGCGTTAAGCGGCCTCCGGCAGAGGAATATTATCGTGCGATAATTGCCGCGCGAACCCTTTGCTTGCCCGATTAAATTCACCGTCGATCTGAATAGGCGAGCAACGAGCTCGATGCGCGAGGGCACACAGTCAGGTGGATGGGTAGGTAGATAGGTAGGTAGGTAGGTAGGTAGGTAGGTAGGTAGGTAGGTAGGTTGGTCGAGGAGCGCGAGATGAAACGGGACGAGATGTCGGGCGCGTTCCCGGTTGAAAGAACAGAGAACGGGCTGCTAAGTGGAAATTATAGCATGAGAGAATGAGCGCGGTGAAAGGGAGCGGAGACGCGGAGAAAACGCGTGACTTTTGAGTCAAACAACCGTTTAATGAAGATCCGCTACACCCGCCGCCTCCTTCTCCCGACGTCGATCGGTTCTCGTGCTTAATTGCTCTAATTACAACGCGCCCCGGCTTCCAGGTAATTCCGCGCCGGGTTTGCCCTCCATTCGAATCGAATTTCCATCCTATACCTCTCGATATATATATATATATATATATATGTATATTCGTCTTCGACATCCCGAGAACGATCGATCGATCGATCGATCGATCGGAAGAGAAATTAATCCTTGGGAGGATTGACACGAACGAGTGGAAAAATCGAAGGGAAAAATCGAGGAGGAGGACGAAGAAAGGCGAAGAAAAGATTCTGGGCCTGGGATCGATTTCATTTTCGCTTTCAGAGATCTCTGTCTCTCTCTCTCTCTCTTTGTTCTTGTATCGATCCAGGTCCGCCCGTTCTAGGTCGGTTTTCTCTTTAACGGATAACAACGGAAATGCAAATAGTCGTTCCATTCCGGACGAACAAGTCCCCGAGTCCGCGGAACCGGAAACGTGAGCTTCACCCCAGTAACGAAATATGTCTGCGCCATTATTCGAAATCATTCCTCGATTCCGGACCAACTTGTTTCTTTACGAGTGTAATCGTATTCCAAGCGGTTCGCTAGTTTCGTTACCGTGCGCTTGAATACGGAATATTCCTCGAGTTTCGAGAGTCGCTCTCTCTCTCTCCCTCTCCCTCCTTTTGTTTCCGTTTTTCTTTTTCTTTCCAACGCNTTCTTACACGTACTCGGGGGTACGTCCCTTTTTTTTGCGGACACTTCTTACCCGAGATAAGAAGCAACGACCGAATTGACCCGTTTCTCGACCACGGGTGAGGGAAGGGAGGGGGGCCGCCATTTCTGAAAGCACCTTGTACATCGTCCGATGGCAAAAATCCAAGTTACTTGGCGGATAACTCGCGGGTCGCGAAGAAGGGTCGTAGAGAAGGAACCAAGGAAACGGACGGTTTACCGGCGCACCGATCTATCACCTCACACATATACGCACACACAGATACACGCGCCCGTGTCATCTCGCCCCCCGTGGAATTAAACGGACGGCGCGAAAAGCGAAAGAGAGTGGTGACCACCGTGAGTGGAGCGAGTCGGTAGTATCTTCTTAATTCGATTCAACGTCCCTAGCCGCGCGGCTTCGTCCTCCCGCGCGTAATTACATTCCCGATGATGTTATCAGTTTTATTGCCGGAGCTGGGGTGGGATGGTTAAAGGGGTTGGCCAGGGAGCGAAGGTATCGCGGATAGAGGTACAAGAACGAGGATAGAGAGACAGGGTGCAAAGAGGGGGAGGGGATGAAAGAGAGGGGACGAAGAGAAAGAGCACGACATCTACCGTTGCCACGAGGAAATTTGACTTTCAGATTGGGGTTGCGCGAACCAGCGGGCAAAGAGGGAGGGTTAGAAGGACAGGGCACGGAGGGAGGGGGGTGGAGAACACGAGGAACCCTGGCAAGAGTCGTCGGTGTGTGCCAAGTTGGCGCTCGTGTGTCGGAGGAAGAGAATGTGCGCTAGAAAAGGGGAGGGGGGAGGTGATTCAGCACGATAGGGATGGGAGTACTGCACTCGGGTCGTTAGAGCTCCTAATGAGACCTCCGTCCTCTCTCTCTCTCTTTCCCTCTATACCTTCTCCTCCCCTTTCTCCTTCCTCCTCCCATCCCTCTTTCCCTTTCCCTTGTCCATGCTATCCAGCAACCCTTCCCTCGGACTTACTCTCCCCCCTCCCCTTCCCTCGCGTTCATTCAAGCCTCGACCAGCGTCTTCGAGACGAGCACCTTGTACCACGCTCTTTCCATAGTCATAGCCGCATCTTTATTCCAACGAACAGCCGTAACGCAGTAATCGCGCAGTTAAGGGAGCTCGTTTCTCCCCCGCGCTATTTCTTTCTTCTCGCCACCGCGAAACGAGCCTTCACGCGATTTCCTTCCCTGAACTAACGAGCGAAACGAAGCCGAACCTTTTTAATTTCCCACCTCGTAACGTCGTTTCGTTTATTATTATTCGTCCCACGTATAAGATAACCTTGATCCGATCGAAATGTGACTGACGAAATTCGCCAATTTTTGCCCAGAGGGATAAAAACTCCTATCATCCCCTATCCTGTTCGCCCCGTTATTCTATTATTTAAACTGTAACGGAAATTTTTGGAAAAGCGCGACCCCGAAAATCGACGAATTCCAGCGAAGCCGCGAGGAAAAAAAAAAAAAGGAAAAAAGTTTCGCCTCCCTCCTACCGGAAGCGAATTTTAAAACGTTAAAAGGCCGATAGAGTGACGGCTCCGGTGTGTCCCCTTCCTTCCTCGGCTGGGGTTAACGAGAACGCGCTGGTTCCTGCCAAAGAAGGGAGGAAACTCTCCCTTTCTCTCTCTCTCTCTTCCCCCTTTTAACTCGTCGACCGAAAACCGTGGCGCGTAATTACTTGGAATCGCGGCGGTATGTCTTCTCCGCTGATTTAATTATCCTCCGGTATCGGTGGCCGTGAATACCTATTATCTCGGAACAGATAATCCCTGCGACAGATTAATTGCTACGAGTGCATAGCACACGTTGCAGCGCGTATCGCGCTCTCTCGCCTATAATTAGTGCCACGATCTCGACTTATGCCGGGGCGGAGAGGGGGGTCAACGCATTATGCCGACTGACTGTATATTATTTAATCTCACAGGAGGACGATAATATAAAGATTGTATTATATCGCGATACCTTTGTTAATCGCGTTTACGAAACGCGCTTGCGACGAGGAACGATGATAATTCAAACCGCCCTCCTTTTCACCTCTCCCTTTCCCCCTTTCTTGTTGAGTCAACAAGACGACGACGACGACGACGACGACGACGTTGCGCGTCGAGTGGAGAAGCGTCACGCAACAAAGGAGATAAAAAGCTCTCGTGTTGCATTTTTTTCACGAGAAAAAATTCTCGCCGATCGAGAGTTGGAAAAGCACGGGAGTGTCGAGTTGCCGGGGATCCCCCCTTTCTCCCTCTGTAATCGACACGGATCAAAGTGTTCCGGATGCATCGTAATTGTACACCGACCGTGACGGAGGGGGAGGGGGAGAGGGAATAATCCTGGGAGAAAAATCGGAAACATCGACCACAGGCTCGCCGTATATAAATACCGCGGTATACAGTTCCGCGGGAACAATCGGGTCATCGAGCATTGGACAACGGTGCAGCGCCGATCGATCGGATATTGAAATTTCGAGAATCGGTTTAATCTCGCCCGGGTAAATAGCCTAAGAGTTTGGCCTAACAATCTCGATAGAAAATTCGTGTCGTTTCCATCCGGCTCGAATTTTCTTATTATCGATCCTCCCGCGGGGAGGATTTAATCACGTGTCGGGACAAGCAATTTCTTCGCTAAATTAATTTCGAACGACGCTCGCCCTCGTCGAGGCAAATACGATGGCTCGATGGAACGGACCTAACACTGAGAGAGAGAGAGAGAGAGAGATCATCGCGCGAGATCCCGGATCTC
>NW_006264009.1:217699-224390 GCF_000469605.1 Apis dorsata
AGATCGTAGGAGGAGGAAGCGAGACAGGTGACGGCCGATCATCTTTATCCGCAAGATAGTTGGATGCATTCTAATATCGAAGCGGAAACCGATGGATGTTACGACTCCAAAAACCGATTTCATTGGTCAACATATAACCGGCCAATATCGCGCCACGACTCTCTCTCTCTCTCTAACCAACTCGCTTTCTATTTGCATAACGCAACTACTATTCGGATGTCGTCCGACCGACACCATCTGAATGAGCAAACTTTGATCTCTCTCCCTCTCCCTCTCTCTCTCTCTCTCTTTCTCTGTTGGGAAAGAAATTGAAACGCAAGGAGATTCCAGGCGACGAGCACACGTTTCTTATCGATCAAACGTACTTTCCTTTTCTCTCTCTCTCTTTTTTATTTTTTCTTTTTTTTTTTTTATCGTTAACAAGTCACAACGAGAGACGAGATATCGGCCGAGATTTCTTCCGCGGAAATCGTAAACGTATTCCAACCGTGTTCCTCGCGGCTTTCGATCTTGTTATGGTTATGTAACAACGCGGCTTCCATCGCGCAGCAAAACAAGTCTATTCTGGGAGGTCTGGGAGAAAGATGGAGGAGGGTTGAGGCGGTAATGAGGGTTGAAAAGCGCGAAACTTTGAAGCATCATCTAATCGTTAAACTTCCGGTGTGTGCGTGCCTCCGATGCAGTTAACCGTAGTAAATCGCGACAAATGAAAATGGTCCACCACCACTAACACCGCCAGAGAAGAAAATCCGCGCGAAATTATGCGAAACTTTGACCGGAATACATCCTTCTTCTCCATCTCTTTCCCCTGCCCTCTCCTCCTTTCTTCTTCTCCTTTCTCCTCGCCTTCTTCTTCTTCTTCTTCTTCTTCTTCTTCTTTATCCATTCATTCTACGTGAGCGGTTTAGCAACGAGGAAATAAAGCGAGAAAACTTCCAACGCGTTTCAATGCGATTCGACGCGATGAAATTTCCACCCCCTCCTTTTTCTCTCACCTTCTCTTCACCGCGCTATCTCCCCTCCCCTCCTCTCGACACTTTTCTCTCGCGTCCTCTCCCGCTATTCCCCTCCCCTTTCTCATCCCTGTCACGGACAATTGTCGTCAATTGGGGAAGGGTAATCGTCCACTCGAACGTATGCCAGCCCACTCGTAGAATTAACTTCGAATCGCTTTCGAATCCTCCCTCTTCCCTCCCTCGACCATCAGGATAATAACGACTCGAGACGAGAGTTTCGACAAACGCGTTGTGCGAATTTTGTTTTGCGCGCGATCTTTCGTGTAATGAAGGGAAAAGAAAAAAAGAAGAAGGGGTAAAGATCGACGATGATGGGTGCACGACGGGTGAGTGGAAGCGGAAGAGGGGTGGGACAGAGTCGAAGCTCATCGCTGGATCGATTTTCCATCTTGCCGCCTGGTCACCGAAAGTACTGTTTATTCGGGGAAATTGCAACTATTCCTCTATTTACCGAATGATGCTACCGTATATGAGCGGGCACCGTGCAGCCAGACGTGTGTATACATACACACACATAGAGAGAGAGAGAAAGAGAGAGAGAGAACGGAAAAGACACTCGAAGGCCGAGGATCGAATCGATGTTCGATATTTTTACGACAGAGATTCGGTGAAACGATCGGTGGAAACGATTTTCCACGTTTCAGAGGAACCTAATATACTTAACGTCCTTCTTTCCACTTCTCTCTCTCTCTGTCTCTCTCCAAGGAAGCACACAGCTAAAACTCGACTCTAGAAGAAAAGACTTCTCTTCTTTCTCTTCTCTCCCCTCTTTTCTTTTTTTTTCGTTCGTAAAGAAATGTTCAAGTGTTGCGTTTTAGACAGATTCGTTACTCTGTTCGGCCGGCATACTCTCTCGAGCGGCGTCAAAGCGAGATCGAGGTCAGGAAGAAGCGAGGCGGCGGCGGCGACGAGCACGAGGCGAAAATTACAGAGACAAAAGGCTGAGGTGGCAAGTAGCAACCATTACGCTCGTATCTGAAATTGCGTGCGCTCGCCAAACTGAAGAAGCAACCCTCGCTCAAGGGGTTGGCGGACACGGTTAACTCCGAGGCAAAGGCACCGAGGAGATATATATATATATATATATATGTATTTAGCTCTCTGCTCGCCGAGATAAATCTGGCGGGGCAACGTTTAAGTCTTCTGACCGTGTGATAATACAACGGCACGAAATTATGAAACAAAACAACGGAAAAACTCGCGTAGAAAAGCTCGCGTATTCAGAGAAAGAGAGAGAGAAAGAGAGGAGAGACCCTTTGTTCTCGGCGATGCCATCAACGTGAGCGTCCATACACTCATGTGCATAGGCACTAACGCGTTTATCGACTTATTAAATTGTCCCTCCATTTTGCTTTCGAAAGGGACGCTGCCAATGTTTCGTCACGTATAAAATAAATTTTCATCCGGTTTACGATGTAATTGTTGAGTTTTTTTATATTTGTCACGCGAACCTTTCAAAAGGAAAATACGAGCTTTTTAATATGACGGAATCGATGGAATATTCATCGCGAAGGTATAACAAAATTTAACTCTGGATTAATAACCTATCCTTAATTCTTTTGTTTTTCTTTTTGCGGAAAAAGAATCGTGCGTTTCTTCCATTCGAATTCGATTTCAAGACTAATAAAAATAATTCTGACAATTTTCTTTCACATTAGCCTTCCTTAAGCCTCTTATATTAAATAAACAACTCAACACATCGAGTTTCTCAGTTAGTTAATTGACTCGAAATCGATCTATCCCGATTTAATTTAATTGAAAATCAAACAACACGAGTTAAAACGGGAAATAACTCAACTAATCTCATTTGATTTCGAATGTACGATAGAATAATATATATCGATTAATCATTCGACGTATTTTCGCGACACAATTTTTGTCACATCTTAATACACGTCGCGGGTATCGAGGGAGTAAGCGACAAATTGACGAGGAATAAAGATTATAAGAGTTATACACGGAGGAGGGAAGGGCCTGTGAAAAGAGAGAGAGCGGCATTCTTTTTTCGGTTCAAGAAAGATTCGAATTAAAATGCTGGCGGCGGCGTGCGCGTGGCGACGAATGCTAATGAGCTCGAGCGCGCCGCGGGCCTAGTAAATATTAATTACGAAATTAATAATAGCGCGCGGCCGGGAAAAGACGACGCTTTTGGGACACCTTTCCTTCGCGAGGATTTACGCGAGACGCCGTTAAACGTTCTTAACGCCAAACTTTTTCTTTTTTCTTCCCCCTCTCTCCCAAAGGGAAAAAGCTTATTCGATTCATTTTCGACTTACATCCATCGAATTAAGGAATAAGAGGAGAAGAACGAACTGGGGACGATATTTTCGTTTCGTTCCACGCATCTCGTTTTAACGATCGAGTTGTTTTCGCTAAACAAACGACGACATTTATAACAGACATTATAATTTATAATATACAAGCGCACGTTTAACATTACGAACACGAATCGGTTGTATTAATTATTTATTCAACAGTTACAACAGCGATGAAGATTAGCGATATGCCGGCCACGTTTACGTAATACTCTCAGCCGGCGAATATAAATGCTCTTCCTGTGGAAAGACAGGAACTACACCGGCATGAATGAGACTCTTTCCGAATGAAGTCTTAACATTCCGCTTCCGATGAATGCTACCGTGTTTCTCTCTTACCGTCTATACATGTATATATAAATTTCATTGAAAAATTCATTCGTCTCTCAGCTTTTCGACTCATCGTGTAAATACGATGATAAATCGTGCGTGTCAAACGTTCGATTCGATCGCGATTAATTATAACACGAAAATCCAGGTAAAGTTGGAAACTACGTTATACGACACGATACTCGACGACGATGGCCCAATGACTTTCCAAAGATGGAAATAACGTATTAACGCGAATGCTATTCGCTCAAGAGAGAAGGGAGGGGAGGGTGAATGGAGGGCAAAACGAACCGTGAAGGTAACGTTTTCGTGGAGATCTTTTGTGCCAATTATAGGGCAACGTCGCCGAGCGGAAATTACTTCGTTAATCCCGGTGTTCTTGGCCGCAGGAAATCCGCGCCAAGTCATAGTCACGGCAAAAAATAATTAAAACCAAGCTCCAAGTTCTCCAAGCCGCCATTTTCTTTTCTTTTTTCACGATCCATCGTTATCGTAGAAATCGAGGATCGCGAGGAAACTCGATTCGAGAAGAATCGGAGGACACGTCGAGATTTCGGCGTACGTCACGCATCGTTGGGATCGTTAAAAAAAAAAAGAAATAGAAAAAAAGGAAAAAGGAAAAAAATATTTCCAGGAATCGTCCATTCCGTGGAAACGATTTCTGTTGCCGTTCTTCGATTATTAGCCGATAAATCAATCGAAGCGAAATGTTTTAAACTCGATTTATCTCCATAGAAAACAGACGCGTTTTTACGAGGTGGGGAAACCCCGTAATAAATCAATTGACGGCACGTACACATGTACGGCCGATTAAGAATAATCAAACGCACGCAGAGCTGAAAACGATCGGTGCCCCCGATCAAACTTTTGTAAAAGAGTTATACACGAGGTTATACTCGCTTCCACGCGGGTGAATACTATCCGTGAATATCATTCCGTGTGTATACGCGCCGAACGCAAATTGCCCGCCACTCTTTCCACGCTTCGACAAAACGGAAAAGAAAAATAGAAAAAAAAAAAAAATAAAAAAATAAAAAAATAAAAAATTGTTCGTTATGTCGTTTTACCTATCCTAAAACCTATCCTATATAAACTCGAGTCCCGCTCCATTAACTGTGTTCGGTTGACGTGTTTTTTTTTTTTTTTTTTTTTTCCTCTTCCCTTTTTTCTATTTTTTTCAATTCCAGTTCACGAAGAAATTCTAAACTAGAGCCGAATATAAATCCGAATCGTTCGTTTCCCTTCGAACCTTCCCCGTCGTCCATTTATATCCTCCCCTTTCACGAGTTGGGAACGCTCGAATCGGTTCGAGTTGCTAATTTAAACCTTCGACGGAGTAACGTCCAGATTACGGGTACTGGTACTGCTTCTCCACTTTCCACGAGCAGCACACCGACGACCACTCGAGCCACGACGACTGTCGGCCGATGGAAACTCGAGCACATTAGTGTTCCATCCCGTTACAGCCTTCCCCGGGATATTTTTCCGATTCTCGGTGACACTCCAACGATTGATATTTCCATTCCATTCCGGTTCTCGACTGCGAGAAAATCGATCAACGGTCCCTTCCACCCCTCCTCCTTATTTTCCATTTTATTTTTCTTCCTTTCTCTCTTCCTTCCTTTTCTCTCTTCCTTCCTTTTCCTCGCCGTGCCGGCTTAAAACTCTGGTAATTGTTGCTTCAGGATTCTTCCTCCCCGCGGGGAGGATGCATCGATCGAAGGGGACGACTCATCGATCTCTCCAATTTAAAAAGATTCCCGACGACGAGGAGGAGGACGACTACGACGAGGGTGCACAAGCGTGCGGTGTGACAGAGCGCAGCGGGACGGGTAGGTTACATGGACGAATTTCCCAGTGGCCGCCGCTATGCAACAACACACGACCGCTTTGGACACCGAGGGCGAGACGAGCGCACACGAGCACGTATTGTCAGGGGCCGGCGGCGTTGCACGTTGTACGCGGCGCGTACATGCATATTCACACGACTGCAAAGTGCCACACCCACCGGTGCCGGGCCAGGATTTACACACGTACGCAACGCCACAGCCACCGCGTTGCACCACCGTGCGGTCAGACCGAGGCGGGCGAAGGGAGAACAAAAGGGGAGGAAGGAAGGAAGGAGCGAGGAATGGGGTATGCGGAAAATGGAGGAGAAGGGGGAGAAGAGAGAGGAGGCGCTCCACGTGGAAACTTTGCGGTGGAGTTAAGCTCCACGCCCGGTTTCGCTGTTTACCATTTGCCGGGGACATACGAAATTCATCCGTCGTGACCGCACCGAATCGCGGCGTCGATCTCTCGATCGATGTGTACGGGGGGGCCTTCCACGCGAGTTTCGACCCCCTCGCACGAGGCTTGTAATATTCACGAGGTATTCCGACGTTTATATCGACGCCGGGGAGGAGGAGCGAAAGGACGAAATTCCGCGATCTTTTCCCTTTCCTTCCCCCTCTCTTTCCTCTTTTTCTCTCTCCTTTCGCTTCTCGTTTCTCCAAGATTTCCACGATGGTTCGATCGATGATGGGAAATCGACGAGGGAAAATCGATGAAAAAGAGGAGGAATCTGTCCGTGGGATTGGATCCCTCTTCCCGAGAAACAGAAGATAGGTAACCCGAATCTGGGGATTTCGATCATATTCATCCTTTCCGGTATTTGCGTACAGCAGGAGGGGAATGCGCCTGATGGGAAAAGTCGAAATTCGTTCCAAGGGGTGGAGAGGGGGAGGAGAGACCACGCGACGAGATAGATATAGGGGGAGCCGTCGAGAAGGGGAGGAGGTTCGATGATCCCATTTCGAAATTCAGGACTTGATCCCCGGTATCGAGGAACGTTGCGATATATTACCGTTGATCAGGCGAGATCGCGTCGAAGAAGGGGGAGGAGAGGCGGCGCGCGAGACCGTGTAAAGGATCAATGACGGGAAAGAGAACGAAATGAAATACGCGAAAGTTTGTCGAATGCAGCTGCAGCCGCACAACTTTGCGCCGCGAGATGTTGCCAGCGCAGCTGTGTCGCCCCTCCCCCACCAC
>NW_006264009.1:224688-229288 GCF_000469605.1 Apis dorsata
ACTGACCCAATTCCCCAACTTCTCCAACTTTCGTCGGGTTAGGGGGAACGTCGAAAACGAGAAATTGTTCAGCTCCCTCGTGCTCGTCGGATAATTTTCCACTTTTTAATCCGTTTCGAAAATCCTAACCCTTCGAACCTCTCTCGCGAGATACACGACGGTCCCGGCTCCCTTCAGAAGGTGATTTCTTCCCTTCTTCGCGACGCATCGCAAGAAATTTATTACGAAAGTTGAAAGTTGAAAAGAGGAGGACGCGGTTAATTTCCTCGAGAAAAAAGGGAGAGGGGAGGTATGTGTATGTGCCCGCTAATCAATTTCCATTCGCCGAGGCCAATTTCATTTGCAGCCTACTGGCACTTTGGGGAGGGAAACCGGTTTTCCGAATACCGGGGCTCGATCGATTCCGGCGATATCGAAACACCGATCGAAACAATATTGCGCCTTCGGCCAGGGAGAATGGAAGAAATTCGAAACCACTGACACGCGTCTAGTTAATTAACATTAAAGCTCGTTGCTTCGAGCGTAACATGCACAATTGCGCGTATTTCCACCATACTTTTTCCTCCTTCTTAACCATTATCCCCTACGAATTGTAACAATTGCAACAACAATTTCACAACGATATCCCACATTCGCTTAATTCAAATTATTAATCCGCAGAAAGTGCACGCGCCATTTTCATCGTTGTATCAAACCGACGTATCGAATCATGGAGAAAAAATATCGTGGATAAACCGATTTATGACAGGAGATTCAGAATCGTTTCGAATTCGAAAATTTTGGTTCGCGGCAACTGAGAACGGCGGAAGAAGTTCTCCGTGGAAAAAAAATCGGAGGGGTGTTTTTCGAGCGTCGAAACAATTGTTTCTCGCGGTACAATTATCACCGGGTATCGAGTCACGCGGAACAACACGGTTGAACGGCAATGTCTGGTAATTAGCTCGCACTGTAATTGAATTATTAATCGAACTGCGATGCGTGCTCGGTCTGCTGGCTTGAACAGGCAGCAGGAGTAGGCGATCGAACCGAATGTCTACGCATCGTGTCGACAATGGGGGCAGCAAAAAATCATTGACGCGTAACCGTACAAACCCGTCGCGCACACTTTGTCACGCCTAGTTGAATTAGTATATATATATATATATATATATAAAATGAAAGAACACGTTCGTCGATGCGCAATAACAATTCATTAAAATAGAGAGTTAATTAAATATTAATTCATAGAATTAATCGAATGCTAGTGGCTGGTTCCTCCGTCCGTAGAAAAAACGTATGGAAAAGGAAGAAGAAGGGAGGAAGGGAGGAAAATATAGAGAGTGGAGAAGCAAAGCAAAAAAAAAAAAAAAGGGATGGAAATAAAAGGCATCGGGGAAGGGTTACTGAGAAACGCGGCTCGCGCGTTTATTTTGAAAAGTAGGCGGAATAAATCAGCGATGCGGACATGCTTGAAAAACGAGGGAAAGGGAAGAAGGCAAAGGGTTATGTCGTGTTTCATATCCTCGAAAGCGGATCTTTCTTTCCTCCTCGAATTGAAAAGCCCGGGCTAGTCGTACCGTGCCGACAATCATTCGAAAACACTCCGCCCATTACCAATCTCCTGCCTCATCGATGTATCTATCCCCGATTTTCCACCATTTTCCATCATTTCGAATATAAAGGGGGAGGAGGAGGAAGGGAGGGATGCGCGGCGAGAAATTTTCCCAGTGGGAAATCTGGGAAAGCCGGTAAAAAAAAATCGGGGTTGATCGGGGTGGAAATAACGATGCTCTGGAAAACTATCTTCGTGATAAAGCGCGTGACACGCAAACCTACCCCCTTCACCTTCCACCCAGCTCAACTTTCGACGCACGCGACTTTTTCCCTCGGCCATCGATAACCTCTCGAGAGCGATGGATTCGAGTACGAACGATTCGAACAAGCGATGTTTTAAATTAAAAATTGAAAAAAAAATATATATATACGTGCGAATAAGGAGAGAGTTCCATGATTTCGAAAATTTTCACTCGCGGTTATCGAAAAGTGTCGCGTTTTCCAAATTGATGGGAATGGAAATGATCGAGAAAGAACGAAACGAAGAGGCTTCCGTTCTCTGTCTAGATTGTTTTATTCACGAGTAATCGAGAAAAACTGGCGAGGCATCTCCGTAAATAACGGAACAAGCGGATTAACCCGAATTTGTTCTAGCGAGAGATATACAAGTCTCGGCTAGTTCGGAGCCGGATAGTTTTCGTGCAGTTGCACACTGCAAATCGCGAAATGGTACACCACTAGAGGATAGCGGCGGTCCTAACAGATGGAGCAAACGTTGACATTCCCGTGTTCCCAGCAGGAAGGACCACCGTGCATCGATCTCTCGCAACTTGTAAGCCATCAGAATCGAACGGCGAGTACAACTTCGGATGCACCTGTGTTTGCTGCACGGAGAGGCGATTAGGATTTACTCTTCCCCCCTCTCACGCAAAACGTGATATGACGTTTCGTTTAAACGATATTTGTTGAAAAATTTGCGATTCAAAACAAAGCCTTCTGCATAAGCGAAGCGAAGAAAATTCCATGGAATGTAGCGATTCAATTATACCGTAAAGAATAGATAATAACTGCGATTTGTTTGTCGATTCGAGAGTCGACTTGTGAATCATTTAAATTTCGATGGAAATTTTCGGTGTTAATTTTTTCACGCAGTTCGTGCGTAGAAATCTCGTAGATTTAATAAAAAAAAAAGAAAAATACTTACACGCGAATAATCGGTTCAAAGATTAGTCCAATTAACTCGCGAGGAGGTATTCTACTCGGTGCAAGCGTATACGTACATACAACATTTATATATTCGACCTGGTTAAGCGTTATCTCTCCTTGCTTCGAAGGGAAAAACTGTATATAATTAGAGCTTATTAAAGTAACGTCGTTTCGGCCGGCTCGCGGACTAACGCGGCCCGTATCATTCCTTTTTCAGAAGGGTGGTGGAGGAGAGAACTTGGTCGCGACCATGCGTTACGTGCATGGTCAGATAAGAATGTACGCTTTAATTAATGTGTCCGCGGGAGAGTGTGTATATCGGGTCGGTGACGTCATCGACCTAGTGCGGCTCCCATAAGCCAATAATTTTAAAGTGGCGGTAAATCGGTATACGCGTGTATCCCCGTTGCTCCAAGCAGCATTTATTTCGACGACTAATGGGTATCGATCGTGGTTATCCGTGTGCGTGTGTACCGAAAAGTAGTCACGAGTACACGCGTTTATTTATTAATTAAGAGATAATCCACGACGATCGATAATCCGATCTTTCTTTCTTTTTCCTTTTTTCTTTCGATTGATTTATTTATTCGTTTGGTTTTGACGATAAAAAAAAAGGGGAATACGATTCGATATCATTATTGCCGAGATATGAAATTGTATTAAAACGCGTGTATCGAGGGATTCGAGTGGCAAGAATCGAAACTTGTTGACGATTAACTTCTCTCTTAAACATTGTCTTTTTATGGGAATGAAAAAGTTCGATAGTTTTTGTTGTACGAATAATAGTTGTAACTTATCAAATAAACATGGCGGATGGCATGTTTTTTCAAGCATTGTTGAAAATATTTTCGTCTCGTGCCAAAAGCCATTCGAATTTTTGTCAAAACATTTTTCCCTCTCCGACCGTTTCCGAGTTAACACTTTTTCGAAAAACGTGGCAACGTTTGAAGGATGGACTCATCCCTTAAATTTGAATTATCACGGCTTAAAAAAAAAAAAAAAAACGCACGCACACGTAGTATTAGCCATTATTAGTTTCGGCTACAAAGTTTCGTCAAAGAGCCTACAAAGTTTCATCGGCGACCGGATCGTTGGCGACCGTTCCATCGTTAGCCGGCTTTAATCGGGATTAATTCCGGGGTCGGAACGCAGGGAACAACCTCGAATGATTCGTGAATGCATGCGTCACTTACACCATTCCCAGCCCGGGTGAAAGGAACGAATCCACGTCACAGCGCTACGAAAATTTTATTCGACCTGTGAAAAAGTATACCGACGTATTAAATATCCGCTCGAGTACTCGCGCGGGATACCCTGCGGTGGGATTATTTTTATCCGTTCGCGGAATATCGTCGGGGCATAATCTGGCCGCGCGTATAGATGTTAATTAACTTTGAAAATCGTACCTTTGAAAATCGGCCGTTACCGGTGAAACGAGGCAAAAAGTAGAAAGAGGAGGAGGAGGAAGAGGAGGGACTAGTTTTCCGCGAGATCGTCCTCGCGTATCGGCTCGATTAATTTCATATACGCGTACACGCGTGTGGTAGAACGCACCGTCTGATCCGCGGATTAAATGAAAAAAATTATCCGCGCATCGTGTCCCGGACACGTGACAAGATTATTCCGTGCACGAGCACTACCCCTGGATGCTACGATTTTTCAGCAAATTTCTCTCGCGCCCTCCCAGAGACCGGCTTCCTCGTAGTCGATATTTGTAAACTCGAGTGCATCTGGAATATAAAATCTCGGGAATACGAGCGCGACTCGGAATCACTTTTACCCCAGGTATTCAGGTAACGTACTCCGAAACGTAATATATGTTTATACGGCATACATGTACGTACGATGTGCTCCCCCCCCC
>NW_006264009.1:229965-247331 GCF_000469605.1 Apis dorsata
GAAAATTTCGGCGAGGCGAAAAGGGAACGCGCATTGGTTTCTGCGCGTTGGGAAACCGACAAATTGGCTTGCCTATCGGCGATGGATGGACGGATGGGGTTGTAACCGGACAATCGAGCAGCCAAGGGCAGAAGGCCAAACCCCGAAAACGCCTCTTCCTTTCTTTTGACGTTGGCGAAAATTTTGGCGACCGATCGACGGATAAATGTTCCATTCAAGGCTTTGCCACCGTGATGGGAAACGCGCTCGAAACGAGCGCTCCATGTTGTATTTGAAAAGCGCACACAACGGGCCGAACACGAGGGGCCGAATTTTCGCTGCATCGCGCGGATGCAAGCCGAGCGAAATCCAATCGACACCGACAACGCCGAAAGTCAAATATTTAAACGTAGTTTCGCGTGGGTCGAGTTCCCAACCTTCCCAAAAAATGCCATTAATCCAGTGTTTAACTTCGATTAATTCGCGGAACGGTCTATTTCACTTTTTCGATCCGCCACTCCGACTCGCTGCCCCCCCCCCCCCTCGCCACCGCCGATCCAAGATCCAAGCACCCCCGATTCGCCAAAAATAGGTTCGTAAGGGAGAAAAAAAAAAAAAGAAAAAAAGAAAGAAAGAAAACGTTCGCTCGCGATGAATCGCATAATAATAAAAACAACGTGTGTCGAGGGGAAAAATATGGAATTCCCGGACAAACAATAATCCTCTTCGTTGTTCGAATCGATACTGACTGGTGTGTACAATCTGTAAAAATTCCAAAAAAAAAAAAAAAAGAAGAAGAAAAAGAAAAGAAAAAAAGAGAAAAAAGGAAATGAAATCACTATTTATTTATTAGAACGAAGAAAAATTCAAATTTCCTCGATCACCGAGATCGCGATAGTATAATTTAAAGATGGAGAGACCAAGCAAAGGACCGAAGAGGCCCCCACTCCGTACCCGGTACCTCGGCCCTTGCCAAATATTTACACCGACCCTAACACGCCTGACGTCGTGAACTAATACCTTACTCTGTAATTAGCACACTGCGTGCTTCGGAGACTGATAATTATGCACCGAGGCTGGCCAACTATGTAGTTTCGTGTACACCGGCGCAACCCTCGAGTGTGTAACCGCCATTAACGGTACATCGGAGTCGGTGGGTACAACGGTCCCAACCGGTCCACTCTTTGAGGAAAGGGAGGAAAGGGAGGAGTAGAAAAAAAAAAAAAGGAGAGAAAAAGAGGAAGAGGAAGAAGAAAAAAAAAAAAGAAATCGGTCACCCATCCGAGTCCTCTCCGTTCAATTTGTTCGACTTGGCTCGAGTAAAAGGACGGAGAGGAGAGGTATCGGTCGGTGCAACGGCCAACACCCAAAGAGAAAATGAAAAATATCCACTCCTCCAAGACGATACTTCTCTCGATGCAATTTCGAACGATAACAAAGCTTCCTCCCCTCCCTGAACGATCTTTCATTCAACTAACAGCTTTTTTATTTATATGCACCGTTAAAGCTCGCTGACGTGATTGGCCGTGTGTGCACGATGCGAGCGATAAATCTCTTCGAAAATATTGCCGAACGTCAATCTCGCTTGCCAAAACTCGGTCGAGAAATAAAATACAAAAAAAAGAAGAGCGGGAGGGCGAGTAAATCGTCTCTGTTGGAAAAGGTAATTGTAGACAGGAGGGAAGGGAAAAAAAAAAGAAAAAAGAAAAAAAGGGAAACGGTAAATACGTAGACAAACAAGTGAACAAAAAAAAAAAAAAAAAAAAAAAAAAAAAAGGGAAAGGGTAAAAACGTAGACAAACAAGGGAAAAAAAAAAAAAAAAAAAAAAAGGGAAACGGTAAATACGTAGACAAACAAGTGAACAAAAAAAAAAAAAAAATAAAATAAAATAAAACAAGAAGAAAAAAAGGACGATGAAAATATCCAAACAACTTGTTCTAATTGCGAAAAAAACAAATAAATGCGAAACAACGAGGGGAGGAAAAAAAGTTGTATGTAGTTTTCTCGTGCGATTATTTAAATCGTTAAACGCTCGTCCAAAATGTTTTCCGGCAGAGGAGAGAGGATGGAGAGAAACTAGGAGTTCGATTTTCATTCGAAAACTCGTCCTCGAGGCATTTTCCTCGGGACAATACCAAGTTTCTTCGATCTAGAAAACGGGGGGAACGAGAAAGAGGAAATTCGGGAACGATTTGGCACCGAGTCTGGCCTGGTTTCGTTCGACTTTCGATTATCCTCGTCGCCGATGGCGAAGCGTACCACGAAAGAAAGACAAAGGGAGAGGTCGAACTTGCACTTTTCTTTCCTTTCCTTCTTCCGTCCTTTTTCCCTCCCTCCCTCCCTTTCTTTATTTTTTTCTCTCTCTCTTTCTTTTTTTTTTTTTCTTTCACCTCCCCTTTTCCTTTTTCCACGTGTCCAAACGGATCACGAACCAATAAGTCAGTATAACGGTTTCCAATTCGAAATGGTTACAAAGTGAAACTTATGTTCCAACTCTGTCAGAGGATCGAACTATTTGAAAAGGGAAGGGAAAAAAAAAGAAGGAGAAAAAAAAAAAAAAAAAAAAAAAAAAAAAACAACGCGTGTAAACGAGAAAAAACGAGGAGAATTTGGTCCGGCCTTCGTTTCATCGGAGACATCTGTCGGCAAAGAAAATGGACGACACTCGCGTCTCGGGCGCAATTTCTGAAATTGCCAATAAAACTGACGCTACATCGACATAACGTGTGTGTAGAAACAAACGCGAACCGGTGCTGGATGCTCGTAACGACGGATCGTCGATGGAATAACTGATTGGCTCGCGACGTCGTATTTTGTCCGAGTGGTGTCGACAGAATTCCCTCGTTTAACACGCTCCGTGTGATGAAATATCGCGTCAAATTTAATCCTTCCGATCTAAAATTTAAGAAACTTTATCCTAATCGAATTTAAAATGCGAGAAAGAGAGAGAGAGAGAGAGAGAGAGAGAGAGAGAGAGAGAGAGAAAGAAGTATCGATATTTTCGAAATCTCGAATCGAAAACTACTATTCGCGCGAAGAACGAAGAGGATTCTTTTATTCGTTATTCCTTTAACGAAGTTCGCGCAGAGATGACATCGCGCACACCGCATTCGAGCATTCGGATGCGTATTTGGACAATGATAATACTGTATTCCGTTTAACTCGATTACGTTCATCGTTCGACGAACAATAAACCGGCCGAATTTATTGTCAAGAGTTTGCGATCGAATTGTGAATAGGATAGGAGCTTGAACGAAATTACAACGGTTCGATGGAAATTATAGTTGGGTATCAAAGGTTTCCTTTTATTTCGCAAATTTAATAAAGCGACGCGGATCATAATGTATTTTTCAATAATAAACAAAACGAATCCAAATACGTACGTGGCAAAAAAAATAATAATAATAATAATTTGAAATGCGCGGATAAATATCTATAAATATCATCTAAAAGAAAAAAGAAAAAGAAAGAAAACTATGAGGAAATGAATAAATAAAAAATACAACGAAATGAAATGTATTCGCGTGGAAACATGGGGATTAGCCAATGGAAAGCCATTTCTTTATAGCGCTTCCAGGGATAATAATTATGAAATTGTATCCGCGTTGTACGTACTGTCATCAGCTTCTTGCTAACTCACGATACATAATAAATCAAAAGCATAAACCCACCAGAAATAACATACGAATCCTTTGCACTCGCAAATTAATTCATAAAATTCTATCTTCTCTCGTTCGAATTTTCTCGATAATTATTTGGAGGAAGGGGGAGATGATCCCGAAGAAAGAAAGTAAACGCGCGAGGTTTATGTTCGTTTCATCGATTCAACTAATTAAATCGTATTTCGGTGTTCGTTGCTTTCGAACAAAGGAATCGAAAGGGGAGGAAAAAATGATTGAAATTACAAAATTAATGATAATAGAATCTAGATCTCGGTGTACGAGAGTTATAAAAAAAAGGCAGGCTGTTTCGATTCGTCCAAGATATTCGACGGTGAATATAGCGAAATTCCATTTTTCCACGAGAGAAAATCGTGAAAACTCTCGATGCGTGACGCCGGTGATCCAACGGTAATTAAACGGCTAACGACACTCGTCAAATTCATCTCCTGCTACTTGCCACCCATCAATTTTTTTTTTTTTTTTATTAAAACGGCCGTATTTATAAAGTGCTCTCTTGCCTTTCCTTCCTATCGCCGATCGATCAACCCTTTCGACGTCCACTCGCCGTCACTTAAAAGGGCAATCGTAAGGAGAATCGCGGTGGAAAGAGTCGAAAAGTGAGGAATATAAGCGAAGAAGGAACGAAAGAGACGCACGCACGGTCGGGAAAAAGGAAAAAAAGGAGAAAACGAAGGCAGAAAATGGAGGGATAAAGGTAAGGGGGTCGTAAGAGGCGCACGTGCCCAGACAGCGCAGCGCGGATGCCACGTTCTTAAAGCGTTAAGTACACGCGCCACTATTTTCTCCTTGGTTCTGGGATTAAAGTCGAAAACAGGGGGGGGGGGGAAGTGCGGAGAAAAGAAAAAGAAAAAGAGAGAGAGAAAAAAGAATGGAATCGGTTAGCGGAGGTGATGGAGGAGGAGAGAAGAGACCTTGAAAAAAAAAAAAGAAAGAGAGAGATCGGATAGAATTTAGCAGGAACAACGCGTAGCCCAGCCATGGCCATGCCATGCCAACGTGAACTCGCTCGTGAAGCTCTTGTGCTCGCTCGCTATATTTTTATTACGGCGTCCAACCGAATAGACTTTAGACCCGGTAGCCCGGAGTTGCTAATTTCCCAAATAACCGAGAACATAACTGGAAGAGCTGATTCAAAACTCTGGACCAACTTTTTAAATGCGCACTAGACGGGAAACGAAAAAATCCTGGTTACCTTTTAACCAGGAACGCGCGTTTCCCTCATAAAAAATACACAGGGGTTCGCGCACAACGTTTTGATTTTCCACGGATTAAATTTATCGTGAACGTTGCCCTCCAAATCCCACAGAGGGTGATTAACCTCATCTCATCGCTTCAAGTATTCGTTTCATACCAAACAGGCCATGGTGCTTCTTTTTTTTATTCTTCCTTTTTTCTTTCTCTCTCTCTCTCTCTCTCAAAACGCAACGACACGTCGAATTTCTTTCTCGTACAGCATTTTCGTACAGCGAATTAAGCGGATGCAATGAACGGTCGATGCTGGGAGAGAGAGAGAGAAAAAGAGTAGAGCAGTACACGCCGATATTAATAAAGCACCAGTGAGTAATGGATTTTTGAAATCTTCATTTCATATTCTCTTCGAGTCGAAATTGGTTCTTTGAAGAGAACCTAATACAAAGTTTTAAACCGAAAAATATGTACGATGTCGATTTTTCGAACGACTGATGCGCAAACTGCGTTTGCATACAACGTATATATACGCGTAAATGTAAATCGATGACAATTTTACACGATAAACACGAATAAAACTTGAAAAGCTACGCTCCCATTTCCAATTAAGAAGTTCCATCGTTCCCAAGAAGGGGAAGGTTTATTACACTCGATCGTCGATAGTTGCGTTCTCGAGTAAAGAGAGTAACACGCGTGGAGAACGATAGCGGCGGCAGCTCCTTCACTTATCCCACAGTCGTACAATTTGCATGATGAGACGGTAAAGCCGGATTGGGCCGGCTCGCCCTGAGAACGGACCCTTCTCCTCCGCTCCCCTCTCCTCCCCCCTGTTTCCGTCCCCCTTCCCAACCACGCTCCAGTTCGCCGTCCGTTTTGTCTCTTTCGTACTCTCTTTCATCATTTCGCAGCATCCCTATCTTCCCCTTTCCCTCCTCTCGCTCTGTAACTTGCAGCCGAACATCCGTTATCTCTCTCCGGAGCACATAGCTTTTCCATAATCTCTCTCAACTATTCTGCCTCCCCGAAGAGATAGAGACAAATATATGTGCTCGCGGTACGGACGAGAAAGTCGTAAAAGAGGGATGGCGGAGGGGTGGCGCGGAGCCACGAGCCACGGAACAACGACAAAATTTTATCGACGCNCGATGCATCGTTCCATCTAGCGTTCCATCCACCACTGCAAGCGATTCCGGTATTGGAAATCGAGAATGAGGGAGAGGAGGAGGTTGTGTTAGGTCGACACCTGGATTAAGTCGACGCGATCGATCTTTCTTCCGCGATAATTACACGCCATTTCTCTAATTATACGATCGCGTACGAAATCAAAGAACGAGGCGGCATCGATATCGGGACTTCAAAATGCTATTCGATTCGAATAACAATTAAACGCGATACGAGTCGAGTAATCTTTTTCTCGTTTTCTCCAATTCCATCTCTCTCTCTCTCTCTCTTTCTCTTTCTCTCTCTCCGGAGCAATAGTCGGCTTTGTCCTATCGCGAAATGCCAGACGAACCACGACCTTCGAAAGTGCGGCGGTGGCCGACGGGTCTCGTAAAAAAAAAAAAAAAAAAAATCGGAAAAGGGGAGAGAGAATAGCATAGAGGGGGTACGAATGGATCGTTGGTTAACGCGATTTCGCGTGTAAAGGTCAGCCCATAAAAGAGTAGAGAGGAAAGGACGTGGAATAATGCATTGGGCATCGAGGATCGGTCAAAGGGAATAAGCACAGGTGGAAAGAAAGAATTGCAGAGCGGTCAGGTAATCGGCCGAATTCCAAAGAAATTCACCGTGGTTCCTAGACGGGCACGGGCCATCGACATGGAGCTCGCGTGCTGGATTAAATTAAGTGGATTACTAAAACGAAAAGGGAGATAGGCGAAAGTAAGGGACGACAAATTCCCTGACGCGCTATCAATGGATATACATGCCCCGTCCAACACGAGGGGGAAAGATATTGGAAATGGCAATCGAGCAACGCGGTATGGAACTGCCACCACCATGCCGACCACCTTTGTTCCTCGCCGTATTACCACGGTAACCCTGAGACTTCGAGTCATGCCGGAATAGACGGATGACACCTCGAAATGCCACTGGTCTGGACGAGTTCTCTCCCGATACCGCGTGCTTTCGTGTTCTCCTTGGCACGCAGGTAGAGGATAATCGTCCCTTAGGGCAACGGAAACAGATGCGCGCCACCCTGTTTCAATAATGGAAACTATCGGGGTTATTTCGCCTCCATCATTTTAACGTTTGGCGCGAGTAAGGGGCAGGTGAAACGACAGATAGATGTTTCACATGTATTTCGTGGATACGAGTAACGACGAATAAAATTGGGAAAGAAATAAAAATGTATCGGTTTCAAATCGTTTCGTGCGAATATTTTTATATACGTTGAAGATGGTAACGTAAAATATCGTCGAGATTCGTGAATTTCGAAAGACACATTAACTTCGCGAATTTAATTCTCGTGATGGTTTAGGACCAAGTTTACCTACTCGAGGTATCTGTTGAAGTAGTTTTCTCGAAGGATTGAGCACGGCTGATAAATTCTCAACAAGCCAAAGTCGGACAACAGTCTTAGTCGTGTTATTCTCAACTCCACTTAAGCTAAGATGGTCAAAGACAATCGCATAAGTTTCTAGCTACCAAAGCGCAAAGGAAAATCGCACGAAAGTTTTTTTTCTTTTCTTCTTTTCTTTTTTTCATCCTAGAAACCATTCTTCTTCGCGTCTATTAAATTCGATCATTGACTGGATTCACGTCGCAAAAAATATTTCAGGAATCGAGGATGCGATTACAACGTACAATTCTCGATGCAACGAACGAGAAGAAGAAAAGATGAACAAAAGACGAAACGAAATAAAGAGAGAGAAAGAGAAGAAAAAACAATGACCCCCAAAATGTCGAAGCCGTCGTCTTGGTCGGTGGCATCATCATCGTTGCGCGTGCATAACTTCGTACTCTCTTGGCTGTGCCAGCAGCCGGCAAGGTATTGATCGGCTGAACCCACGAGGACCACATGGCGACTCCAACTTCGTGCGACTTCGTGCGAGATCGGCACTCCTCGTACCTAACATGGCGCCCGTAGGCGGTCACGTGGTCACCACCCCCTCACCCACACGACTACCACTAAAACAGCGAGCGCACTCGACCACCACAAGGGATATATGCAGTCACCAATTCATCTCTCTCTCTCTCTCTCTCCCCCTTTCTCCGACTGTCGCTCTCATTTTCTCCCTCTTTCCTCCTCTTTCTCTTCCACGCTCTCTCGGTCTCACAGATCTCTGTTATCTTCAAGGGTGGCTTAAATATTTACACGGCCAGGTTCAATGATATTACACCGAAAATTTTGACCGTGTCGCGATAATGAGAAAACTGTCCATTCATTTGTTGCTAGTACCGAGCAACATTGAAAAAACTCACTTTTTCCCTGCTCGAGTATTCAACATTTCTGGATCACGAATCGAATTTCCCCATTTTTCATCCCCGATTTTACGACAACTCCAAGGCAAAAATACCGGTAGTCGTGTCATTCGAAGCATATGGCTCGTTTCTCTTCTCACAAAATGATCCGACAACCAAATAGATCCTCGGCCAATCCGACTTCGTTTTCGGCTCATTTTTCCTCGAAACCGCTGTTCGTTTCGTTTTTCTTTTTCTTTCTTTTTTCTTCCTTTCTTCCCTTCTCCCCTCCTCGCCGGCATCTCTTCTCTACAATTTTCCGGGGAGCGCGTATATAGAAGGTCGGTAGACCGTATACCGGCTGTTTAACGTGTTCACTAACTCTTCCAAGAAGGAAACGAGTCGACTTTTAGCCGACTCCTTCAAAGTTTGGCTTAATTAATGAAACGAAAGGAGGTCTGAATTTTTAACCCTGCCAACTTGCCTCGTAAAATGGCGGCAAGACACCTTAGACGAGCACACCGTCCAACAACGGAATCGTTGGGACGATACTCTTTCTTCGATTAATCCATGGTATTCCGATCGAAAGGAAACGTAAACCTCGTAAGCGCTACATCAAATTTCCACATTTGAACGTGATCCAGTTTCCTTTGAAACGCGATCAACTAAACTCGATATCTGTCTGCATCTTTCGCATCCCCTATCCCCCACTCTCTCCTCTCTCTTCTTTTTTCTTTTCTTTTTTCGCATACCTGCTCTTTCCTCTCAGCAGGAAACCGGGGCATTACAATCCTGTGGGGATGCACACGACCGGTCGATCGTACGTACGTGTGTATCGGACATCTTAAGCCACGATATTAGGAGGATGCGGCTGGTAGAGAAAGAGGAGCTGAACGAGGAAGGGAGAGAGAGAGAGAGAACAGAGGGGAGAAATGCAGACACGGAAGAGAGAGAAGGAAGGAGGAAGGGAGAGAAATGTTTCGGAGAGCCAACGGGTACTCCCGACTCCAAGTATCCTCCGGACACCCTCCATTTGTCCCTACCATTCCCTCCCTTAGCTATCTCACGACTGACGCATCGTCCTGCGACAAAACAGAAGGGAGACGGAGAAAGAGATAGGGAGGAAGAACGAACGATCGATCTTTCTCGGAATGCCAGTCGTACCGGCGACCGATTGAAAAGCTTGTGATTCGTGACTCGAAGAGGGGGGCGAGAAATCGTAGCTCGAAAGGAAGTGAACGGTCAACGACAAAGCTCGGGATACGAAATCGGGAGGGGGGCGCCCCCGATTTTTAAACGGGGCGACGGCTTGACCCGCTCGTTACCAAATATCCCCTAATTCTTTTCGAGCACGTAGAGCGCCCTCGTTTCGGTAAATCGCCGTACAAAAGCCAACCTCTCCACTCTATAAATTCGTATTACGTAGAGAATCGTGGAAAACCTATATATACCAAGAGGTGCAATTTCACGCGAGCTACGTGACACGGGGCGCGTGGGTGGAAGAAGCATCGTGTCAACGGGGGAAAAACACGGCGAAAAGAAGTTGCGGAAGTTGCGCGAGGACGAGGACGTGTCCAAGCCCGAGTCCAAAGTACATTTTAGAAATTATTATTATCGGAGAGAAGAGAGATCGAAAACGAAGGCGACGAGTTTGTTGGAAAATCGTCGTGGGTATAAGAGTTTATCGATCATTTATCGAAGATAACGGAGATGCAAATTAATAATGCCTCGAATATATGTGTATATCAAATTAATAATTTCAACGAAAGGATCGTGTACACACTACCTTGTGACCAGACTACGTGGCGTGGTGACGCATCCTGCGGGATACTCGAGAGACCGATCGATCTCGTCGGATACGAGTCACCGACTGCGGCAATGACCGCCGTTGGGGCAAGGCTTTATTTTTGATTTTTTTTTTTTTCATTATTATTTTCCCCGTTAACGAAATGATCAAACATTTTTTAACACCCAATAATACGCGTCAAAAATTATTAAAAAGAATGAAATAGGCGTGACATAAAATGTCAAGATATCGAATTTGTTTACCGTTGAAAGAAAATAATTGCGGTAATTACTTTTACAACGAACAAACGGGGGGGAAAAAAACTCTAGATTTAGTACCAAACACCGTACACCAGTAATCCAAAAACGATTCTCGATCCTGTCGAAATTAATTAACCCAGTACGCGGTTGCGGTCCCCTGTGGAAATTTCCATGAAATTGGCGAAGGAGTAGTGAAAGCATGGATCGAGCTCAAGCTTTCCGGCTTAATGGAAGAGTTCCATTAATACTTGGTGAAGAATCGTAACGGAAAAATGATTCTCCTATAAATATCGGGAATGTGACCGTAACCGTGTGAAACATGGGTCAACGATGGGCATCGCGATGAAAGTATTCCACTAAAACCGGAAAACTTCTCCTCCCTCCCCCCCTCTTCTCCTTCCAAAAACTCGTCGGAGCTTGTAAGTTTCGGAGCGTTCAGCGGGTGCCGTGAAAGCGCTTCCATTCCCTAATTAACGCACGAAAGCACACGACGAGGGGTAGGTCGGTGGAAGCTAAGTTTAAAGTCGTCCTGGGGATCTTGTGTAATCTGCGAACATTTCCAGGTGAAACGACTACGCTTTCGCGACTTTCGCGAGGAAAAAGTCGGAGAGGAAATAGGAGAGTCCGGGACAGTCCTCTCTTTAACGCTCTTTCTCCACCACCGACGACGCGACCACCAACTCTGAATTCGGATGAAAAAAGAAAAGGAAGAAAAGGAGGAAGGAAATTATATTCCCTTCGTTCGTCTAGAATCTAGAATCGCGAAACGGTAGATCGAAAATTACGATGATAATCGTAATTTTCGCGTATAAACTTTTCCGAGGAAGCGATGGAAAGCTTTTAAAGATCTCAACGATACTCGCTAAAAGAGAGAGAGAGAGAGAGAAAGAAAGAGAGAGTAAAAAGAGGGCCGAGTGAAAAGGAGAAACGGGGAGGAGAAAAGGCGGCGGACAGCGATGGAGGAGGAGGAGGAGGAGGGAGGAGTTGAACCGAGTAGACAGAAGCTCCAAGTTTAGAAACGCAATAGAAAGAGAAACGGGGCGAGGGTGGAAGGAGGACGAGGAGCCACTCGTATTGATCCAGCAGATACGCTCGATTAAACCGCAAATTGCAACGGATTGGCGTAAGTTACAACGTACTAAGACTACTAATACCGTGCGCGGTGGTTTCACGATGCTTCCGGAAGCTGCTGATACCGACGGCATCCGAAAATCAACTGACGTGACTCGAGCTGCGTATGCAACACCGTGTTCCGTGCAAACACGCGTTCTACGTCCATCGCGTTCCATCCACGGCGAAACACAGAGACGGGAGGTTGACGCCAACTTTCAAACTATCGGTTAAACTGGATGGCAACGACGCCAACCGGATTATCCATCACGGTAATTTCATCGGCGGCGATTCAAAGAATCGCGTAATCCCCGGGAAAACCCGGCCAACTAAGAATTCAATTCGAAATTCGATTAAGGACGAGTTTGGGTAAATCCACGAAACCGAAGGAGCGTATCGACCAGCGCTGGTGATATTCGCGACGTGCACCGTGGACGCGCGAAAAGAACGAAGGGACGAACGCGAATCGTACGTCGTTCACCAATTACGTCACGGAAAAATCTCGAGCGAAAATCAACAATGGAGAAAAACCGATGTAATTGAGTTTATGAAACTTGTTCTCGCGAGCGACGAGATGTCACGTACGTTTATATCTCCTCCTCTCCTTTTTCATCTTGATACTATTCTATTTCTCTCTCTCTTTCTCCCTCTCTCTTCTTTCTTCCCCTGCTTATCCCAGGTTATCTCTCACTTTAACCAGATCAGGTCTCACCTTCGTATCGCGGTGGTATCGCGGCGCTAATTCGTCGTCGTCGGTGAATTAATTACACGTCGCTTTAGATACCAAGCTCTGTCTATTTGGTAAAGTGGTATTTACCTTTGCGCTCGATTCAAAACGAACCCGACGATTAGTCAAAGGCATAACTAAATATTCGAGGAGAGTTACCGGTGAAATAAATCCTACTAATTCGTGGGTTAAACGGTCGGAGCTAATGCCCCGTAAATTATCCCTTCTAATGAGAAGAAATTTTTAATGGCCTGTAAAATTGAACACGCCTCGGTCGAGTACCGACCGGAATCCAACCGGAGCTGATTCGATTTGCGAAAATTGATTCTTCTTTCTCGGGCCATCTTTAAGCTTTATAGAAAATCTACGGAGAGATGTGGAGGGTAGGGGGAGAGGGATACACGATGATGCAATTCTTTTCCATTGAATTTCTCTCACCGCGGATATTTTCCGCAGAAACAACAATGCTCTCCCGATGCTCTCCCCCCGCCACGCAACAATCAACTCCATAAACAGCCGATGGAGAAGGGTTGTTTACAGCGTAAACTACACTTTCATGGCAAACCGTATTACGCATAAGAAGAGAATACGCCACGTAAAATCCGCGCTTACAGCAATATTTCGTATATAAAAGGATAGGAAACAAACGTTTTCAAGTAAATACGTGGCAAAGTGTACGCAGATATCATTCCCAAAGATATTCCTTCAAATTTTTCGCACCGCGCGCGTGCGAAAAATCCTCGCGACATCTGTTACGATCGATCGTTGCCCGTATCACTTTTTACTTTATGCTCCAAGAATAAAAATTTGTCGCCCTTTCTTATTTCCTCTTCTTTTTCTTCTTCTTTTAAAAAACGTTGCTCGACAGTTAGATTTGACACGACACGCGCACACGCACATTACGGCCAATTCGAATCTCGCATTAAACCAGACCGTAGACTGCTAATGGCCCTTTTCGTTTCACCCCGTCCGGGTAAGCTTCTCCCCTAGACTACTACGGGTTGTGTGCCACGCTGCTTTCGGACCCAAATTGATTGGACTGTGAATCGTCCGGTTTGAATTATTCATACTTTGTCCGCCGATAAACCAATTTCTGTAGCGACTGAATCGAGGAGGAAAAGATCGGCCACGCGACGCACGAACGACCAACATCGAGGAACAAAGAGCAGGATGGGGGAGCGAGGGCGGAAGTGCAATCGTCCTCGAATCGAAAAAGAATAGAAGAAGCGTATTCGAATTCCGGGAGGATCGCACGGGAGTCAATTAACGTCGAATGACATTTTGGGATGATGTTTAATTTTATCGATCGATCTAACCACATCTCGGAGAAGGAAAATTGACGACATCGCGATTACTTTGCGTTTTTATCGAGCCACGATGATTCAAAGCAACGTAAGGAAACAAAAAGAAAAAGAAAGAGAGTCTCGTTATCGACCAAACCGTTGGATGATATTTTAATTTTTGGGTTTAAAGACACGCGAATAATTAGACACGAGTCGTCAATTACCGATCATCCAATTATCACTGCGACAGTGATAAAACCGATTCCGGTCGCGATGATAAAACGAGAAAAGAAAAGAAGAAAGAAAACGTATTCGATCGAAGAATAAAGAAAACGAAGAAAACGATATTAACGCATCGAAAATTCGCTTTTTAAATACGAGTCGATATACGTCTGTCTGAATAAGTTTGGCGAGGGAGGAGTGCGGTATTAAAGAATCGAGAGCAAGTTTCGAGCCGATAATAAAATCGGCGAGTTAATCGTCCATCCATCGGTGGATGGAGGCGCATTAGACGGGATGGGAGGCGGGTGGAAACGATGCGAGAGAAACTCGATCCAAGTTTCGCGAAGGCAATCGTATTTACGATGATTCCTCATCCCCGGCCGGGGCCGGGGTCGAGTCAACACCCGCGATAAGAGGACACTTTTACTTGCACTCCAACGAAGAAACCGCTCCCGGCAGCCGCGCCGCTTTTGACCTTTTGCTTTGCCCGGATCGAGGCATGGCAAGGGGGATCTTCTCGACAAAAGATTTATGAACCCCTCGGCAATGCCAGTATGCTACTTATTCTATCGTCGAGTATACACTCGAGGTTCACAAAAAATGCGGGGGTGGTATGTACACGCCAACGATCCTCAAAGAGAAATCTTAAAAAAGGAACGACCCTCCTACTATCGAATCAATCATTTCCAGACTCGCGAGCTCCTACACCTCTCTCGCCAATTGTTCGCCGTTATTAATAATGGCGTATTCGCGGGTATTCTTTCGTTCGCTCGATCACAAATAATCCAGACTAATCCAGGGAGCGGGGAGAGGAGGCATATTTGCGAATTTCCCAATTAACCAATTTCCACTCGGCCGTGGACGGCCGAGACATTGCCTCGCTGACAGCTCACTCTCATCCAGCCAAGGTGGAATTACGTAGGTGGACGCGTTCTCTAGTCAATTGACACGATTCCCAGTAATTTTAGCCAGTGGTTAGAACCGAGGTCAGGTTATACGTGCCGGGTCGCGTACGCGATATACACGAAACTAATCATAATGTATCCTCATCGGTCGAGGGGGGAGGCAGTGCTATGATTGGTCCGTTGCGGTATTCCTCGCTGCCAGATAAAGTTACCGTAATATGGATTAACTGCCCGTTATACCTCGTATTCCGATTCGATGCGCGCATTCGGCCGGCATGTAGTAATGAACTCGGTAACCGGCGTTATACCGCACCCCACCGCGCCACGGATTCGCGGTGTCTTTTAATAACGTATCCGCGTGGAAACGATCGCGATATTAGGTATTCCCGAGGCGTATCGTATCGCGCCAATTTTCCCATCGTCCTCGTGAATCCAATCAAATTTCGCCCCCAAATTTATCCCATCGTCTTCGCACGAAAGAGAATAGTTGCAAGCACCGCGAAAGAGAACGAGAATACGATTTTCTCCACGACGCGACGAGATCCCGATTTTGAAACGTCGCGTCTCCGACGGCGCCGAATACCCCACCATCCCCCTCCAGACTTGATTTACGACGTTTGTTTTTCAACCGCGACGCGGATGATCGTCAACGGCACTCTCGTGCCGGTTCGTTTTATCCCGCGACCATTGAAATATATCGTCCATGGTTTTTGCATCGGACCAGGCCAACGATCCGAAAGATAAAAAAACGCATGCGCGTACCGCGGAGGAGAGGAGGGAGAAATTTTTGTTTTTTCGCTTTTTCGTGGCATCGAAACGCGGTTGAAGCGAATTACTCGTACGATGCAACGATGGTAAATAGGATATAATCGGTATATAATTGGCCAATCCGTGTTGCCGTGCCCCTTGAAACCGAGAAAAAATAAGCATTGGCCCCGGATTGCGTGTCCATGGAATCGCAATAAACAGCGGGCGGAAAACGGCTGCATCAGCAGCGGGAACCGTGTCCCTTCGGATGCCCCCCATAACGGCAATATGCATTTCCCGGTGATTACAATTTCGGTTCTGCGGCGTGGTTTTCCCTGTTGTAGAATTAGCAGAAATTCTGACTCAGTGAGCAAAACAGCGCTGTTCCCGCAATGCCAGTGGCGTATTAATAACACGTGCTTCGTGTAATTTCAATTCCTGCCGCACGTTTCGTCGCGGTGCGCTTCGATTCTCCCCGTTATTGGAAAATAATACACGAACGAAATTCATAACGGCCTAATGAGCTTACGTTACGGCCTACCGATGCCGTATCTCTCTATCATTCGTATTATCGATTCGTCTAAAAAGATGCGTTCCCCTTTCGAAACGCGATCCCATCCCCCCACTATATTGTGGATAAAAAATTCGTAGAATAATTCTGTTTCTTTTTCCCGACAACGTTACAACTATTTTTCCAATTCTGTATAATAATAAAAATGTTCTTTGTTCGTTCGATTATATAACTCGCGTGTAATCACAATTTTCGCGAATAAAATGTTCTTAATTGTTCTTAATTGTCGTCACAAGTGTCCATTAAAATTGTCACTGTCACTACGAATCATACCACAGAATGATAATTCAATAACGGAGAACACATGTTATTTATACGCCAAAAGAGAAATAATTGCAGCGATTTTTGTCAATATCGGAAAACAAAAAAAAACAACACATTCGACGAATTTTTTATCCACTAATGTACGTTGAAATGCATCAACATCGAGTCGAAAATATATTTCCTATATGTCCAGTCGAGTTACAACATATTAAAATGTTACTTTCGTCAGTGGTGTCTCTTGCCCTTTATTCTTTACGCGCGTCAAATTCTTTAAAATCCCTTCTGTTTCCTCCGAGAATTTTTCTCCGTTCATTTTTCACTTTTTAACGTTTTAACTCGCCAGACGAGTGTAAAAAGACTTAAACGGAACGTCCGTCCCGTTAACGTTCGATAAACACACGAGCTTCGAAGGCAACTCGCTACAAGTGCAGTCGAGTCAATGCCAAGAGTTCATCGATGCAAAATCGACGGGGAAAAGAAAGGAAAAGAGAGAGGAAAAAAAAAAAAAAAGAAAAAAAAATCTATCTACGCGTCTAATGCATTCTCACGGTTGAAAGATACGGAAGGTAGAAAAACTACTGCACTGGATGGAAGATAGAAGAACGCGGTGAAGCGCGTTCGCCTATCGGTCGACTATCTTCGAGGGCAACGTCACGAAGCTTTTCATACAAGGCGACGCGATGTCTGCACACGCTATGTGTGTCACGGGTGTGCAGACTGGAGTGCGTAAAGACACGCGATGAAACGATGCACTCGATTCAATGCAATTTATATTTCGCTCTTTCTCTCGCCAAAATATCCTCCGAAAGAATGATGGATGCTGAATGTCGGTCGCGAGTATATACCACTGTGAAACACGCGGAGTGCCGTTAAGGTCGAGTACCTCGAATGTAGGACATTTGGTGCTCTTTGTACTCTTTCGTCTTCTTCTTCTTCTTCTTCTTCTTCTCTCGATACGAGCCTTCGCCCTTGACAACGAGCATCGCCATCGCGCAAAAATACTATCCATCATCATTCTTTCCTTCCGAATCGAAAATATCGATCGATGAACACGCGCTCGTCACGCCTTTGTGATTCGACTACGCCTTAATTCGTCACGTTCGAGTTTTCTTTCTTTTTTTTCTTCCGCTTCTTTTTCGCGAAATTAATCGGTAAGATAACGAGGAAAGTAAATCGCGGAAGAAAGAATCGATACGTTCGCGGATCGTAACTGTCGCGTTTTTTTTTTTTTTTTTTTT